>NW_026714653.1:0-23720 GCF_029784015.1 Lycium ferocissimum | reverse complement strand
AATGGACGATACGTCAAAAAGATAATCGATTTTCAAACGACCGCTCATTTTCAAACTCGTTAATATTCTCATATTCTTTTTTCGTCGAAGTACCACTTGCCAAAAATCCTTAATGGAAATAATTCCCTTTCTCCTTAGTTCATAAGTTCACTAACGTGATCACGTATATCTAAAAGTATTTCACCATTAGTACTAGTCACACCATCATCATTCCGTTCCGTAAATAATTCCATCGACCCATGCCTTATTCAATAGTCCTCAAAAGGGTGCTCACATATGAATAACCAACCCTTACTTAACTATACCGAACTGCATACACATCTAACTAACCGTGTATATATATATATATATATATTTTTTTGTTTACGCCTTTGTCTCATCATCACAATAACACTTACCAAAATACCATAAGAACTCTTACTTTGCTATACGCTTCAAAACCGATCATATCATCGAACAAATCGCTCTTATTAAGCCATAAATGCATTTTTTTTTTTCCTCTTTCGAGAAAACCCAATACTATAAATATGGAGATCTGTGACCCTATGAATCGCCTTTCCCGTCTCTTCAACCAACCTCACAATAACGAGCCTAACCACGACTCCACACAGTGAAACCTTAGGGTCATATCTAGAAACCGAACTTAGTCACGCATCTAAATTAGGACAACACAACGCGTCTTTACCACATGTCGGAAACAACCGTTCGCGCAAGAATTTAAGGATGAGTTCCCATCATCCGGAGAAAGTAAAACGGAAGTTCAGATACCAATTGGGATCAACTAGATACCAATTTGAATGAAGTAGCACGAAATAATGAAAGAATCTGAATTTTCCTAGATGTCCCATAGCCTCCCAATTATAAGTGTGGCGCGCAACACACCCATAAGTAGGACTCTACTAGACATTGCTCTTGTACTTATAGACCGGGTAACCTAAGCTTTGATACCGACCTATCTTCATTCATACTAACCTAACTTCACCTTTAACCTTCCAATTCTTTTCATTCTTTTTACCATGAGATCTATGATAGTAACAACCATATTTATTAAAGAAAATCAGTCCATTAATTCCACCAAAACAGTCCCTACGGCCAACTAACATTCCAACGCCATAATGATTTTATGCATGCGATTCATGTTCGTCAAGTTACCACCATACTTCAACATCAACACATATAACCCCATAACTACTATCATGTTCCAACATCAACACACCTTATTTCATGCATACAACTTATATTCACACATCTACATCATCCTTAATACATGAAAAGAAAGTTAGATCTTACCTTGACAACTTGACTTCTCTACTTGGCTAGAGTTTGTGACTTGAGATGGAAAATGGTTCTTGTTGCTCCAAAGACTATCTTCACGTTTTAGGGACCTTCTAAAGGATTTATTTTAAAGGTTGGCATAACTTCAAGACTCAAAGGGCTCAAAAATCAGCCCCTTGGCCGAATGCTCCCTCTTTCCCTCTCTAGGTTTTCTTTCTTTGTGTTGTGTTGTTGAAAAGAATTGGATGGCTGATTTCTTGGTCATTATTTGGTTCAACTTTGATGCCTACAAGTTGGTCACATGCTCCACTTATGGCATGATTCATTCCATTAACTTTACACTTAAAATTCCATTTTTTTCTACAACTTTAGGCCAAGTGTGGCCAAGCCTCACCTTCTTGTTTCTCCTTTCTTCTTTCTTTTCAATTGTTTACAAGACAATTGTATGTGTGGTGAATGATTCATACACCACCCTTTGTCCATTGTAATTATGCCAAGATGAATGAGCAATATTTAATGTGAAATGATCCCTCCACCATGTTATGTCCTCCTAAAACAATGTATACTTTCATAAAGTAGTAGATGCTTAAATATTCAAATGCATGCCTCACATGGATGCCTTATTTTCAGTCACTTGGCTGAATTCCATACTCCTTTCTTTCAATTTGGTTGTCCACAATATAATGTAAGTGTAGTGGATGAATCACATTTAAATGTATATTTGTATGTCTCCCATAGTAGTCTTATTTAAGATGACTTTGAGTCATCTTTTGGACATGGCATGTTAATGTTCATATTGGCTCATTGTTGCCACTAATTTTAACTTAACACCACGATTAAGTAGTTCCTAATTTCCATTAATGCTTCTATACCAAACAAAATTTGTAGATAAATTGTGACTTCAAACGAAATCGGAAGTTAAAGTCTCTACTTTGTATCTTGAGATAGTCTTAATACTCAGCCCGACTTGAATCATCCATATCTCCTTACCCCGATATCATTTTGACGAGCTGTTTGTTGCGTTGCAAACTAGACTCGATGAACTTAATTTTAGGCTTTTGAAACACCTTAAAACTCCTCATATACTAGGAGATATGCCTCCTACAATATAGGCTAAAATCGAGTCCGAGATTTTACTAAAATTGTTCCGATTCATTTCGTTTAACTTCTAATCCTCTTCCAACCTCATGTAACCTCTTATACATACATATACACAGTCATTTACATCCATAACAATTCATATACATGTCTCGAAGGGTCCGTAGAATCACAATAACCATACGTAGAACTCACAAAATACAAGTAATATCAGCAATAAGGCTACACAAAAAGCCACGATGGGATCACCATTCTCATCTCCATATCAATCAAGTAAAGCACCGCAATATCATAGTCATGATATATCATTAGTCACGGATACTCAATGTCTCAAGTGGCAACGAGCACACAAAAAAAATAGATCAAGATAAGTCAACAACACAACGGGATGTGTATCCCCCAAATCATACAACAAGGTCCAACCTAAGAAAATATCTAACCCAACTTGATACAAGAGAGTTTATATGCATTCTCCGACAATATCATCTAAACATACGCTTCGCTAATCAAAGTCTCACCATAAGGTAAACCGTAACCTACCTCATGGAAATTTTCAAATTCACGAACTCCCATGCCAAAGCTTTTTCCTTCAAGTGCTTCCGATCGGACAAGGTCTTTAGTGCTTATTCGTCACACAATATGTGTACGCTACCCAATAATACTTCAACCTATATTAAGACGCCAACAACTATGGTTAAGCTACGGGGAGATTCAAACGTATTCTAACGTTAGTAACTCCTTTCTAGATGTTTAGGCGATGTTTTCTCTTGTATCTAAACCAACCACATACTACCAATACAACATCAATAATTATGTGTTCAATACCAATCCGGACAGCCCACACAATATTCTAAACACCCACATTCATAACATGCAATAACGATTCACATACGGCTTCGACATTCTCAAGTTACTTTTATTAGTTTGTAGCCTTAACGTTTGCATGTAACAACTTATAACAGCCCATCCAACATACAATATGATGTATACTCTTAACTTATAATTATTCTTTCCAACTTAATGAAAACACAAGTCCAAAACAGTCCACTACCACAACATGTCCAAAATTACCCTCTACCCGACAACATAATAATGTTCGGAATTCTTGCAAACGTTTACGAACATACTAAGCCAACCACATGCGATTTTTATACATCATTTCATGTCTTCTTTTCATATAATTTTAGTAAGTTATGACCAGCTATCCACACGACAAGTACAACATCAATTCATACGCAACTACGCTATATCGTCATTTTTATAATCCTTAAAACAACTCACAAAGTTTCAACTAAGTATCTCGAGTAACAATTATCATATACTCCAAGCATTAAACGACAAGTTCAGGTTCCATCCGATTTATAAGTACAAAAATGTCTAGTAGAGTCACTACTTATCAACTCGTGTGTGCAGCCACACTTATAATTGGGAGGCTATGGGACATCTAGGAAACTTCGATTCTTTCATTATTTCGTGCTACTTCATTCAAATTGGTATCTAGTTGATCCCAATTGGTATCTGAACTTCTCTGTTTTACTTTCTCCCGGATGATGGGAACTCATCCTTAAATTCTTGCGCGAACGGTTGTTTCCAACATGTGGCACAGTACGAGCTGGGTTGTCCTAATTTAGATGCGTGACTAAGTTCGGTTTCTAGATATGACCTAAGGTTTCAATTTGTGTGGAGTCGTGGTTAGGCTCGTTATTGTGAGGTTGGTTGAAGAGATGGGAGAGGCGATTCATAGGGTCATAGGATCTCCATAATTATAGTATTGGGTTTTCTCGGAAGGCGCAAGAGTGCATTTATGGCTTAATAAGAGCGATTTATTTGATGATATGATCAGTTTTGGGAAGCGTATAGCAAAGTAAGAGTTCTTATGGTATTTTGGCAAGAGTGTTATTTTGATGATGTGACAAATGCGAAAAAATAAAAAAAAAATAAAAAAAATATATATATATCAGATAAATCAATCTTCACTATAGGAACGGAATAATTGGTATATACGTTTATGAGATAAGTTGCAAAGTGTGCGTGTGCACAAATTGTATAGGCTATGAAATGTGGAGTTGGCTTAAATTTGATTAGTATTGTGATAGCGAAATATAATTAGTGGTTGTGAGTTCGTTCGAAAATGGTTTTCGATAGAAATCGGGTTGCGGTGTTACTTATGATAAGTGAAGTCTAGTGGAATGGACGGTAGTGTTCATTCACTTGTAAAGTGTGTTCGTGGGTTCACTTAGCATCTTCGAGGTTAGTGATGATAGAGGGAATTGTTGAAGCCAAGAGTGTTGATTCGTGGGCATTTTCATAGTGGGTTGGTATTAGGGTAGTGTTAAAGTTGTATATGCGATGGTCTGCTGAACTCGTCATAGGCTAATGGGAGCCAGTGATCGACAATTAGAAACAACTCTTGCGTTGGACAAGGATGGAGGTATAGTTGAAGGATTATCGGGTCTTTGCATCTAAGTTTTCGAATGAGAATTATCGGAAAGTTGTGCAAAGGTTAAATCTTGAGGATTTCTTTGATTTTGAATACAATGACTTAGGGTTGACCAAAGGCCAGCGAAAAAAAAAAAAATTAAAAAAAAAATATATATATATATATAAAAAAAATATACACGGTTAGTTAGATGTGTATGGTTCGGTATAGTTAAGTAAGGGGTTGGTTATTCATACGTGAGCACCTTTTTGAGGACTATTGAATAAGGCATGGGTCAATGGAATTATTTACGGTAACAGAAATGATGATGGTGTGACTAGTACTAATGGTGAAAGACTTTTAGAGATCGGTGATCACGTTAGTGAACTTATGAACTAAGGAGAAAGGGGAATTATTTCCATTAAGTATTTTTGGCAAGGGTACTTCGACGAAAGAATATGAGAATATTAACGAAAGTTTGAGCAAGATCGATCGGTCATTTTGAAAATCGATTATCTTTTTGATGTATCGTCCATTCTATAAGCTCCGTAGTATTTATTTTGATAATTAAAATGCAAAATTTGAAGTCAACGGATATCATTTGATTCACTTTGGGAGAAGGTTTCACTATGAAAATTTTGGAATTTAAATTATTTGGATAAATTATTTATTTTGGGGAAACGTGTTTCGATTGAACCGTTAGATCCGTATCATAATTTCGGATCCGTAGTAGCAACAAGTCTCCTCGCGTTTCGCCATCGTATGAGGGAGATATGACAATTTTACTAAAGGAATTCAAATGGTTTTTCTGGTGTAATTTTGCTTAAAAGTTGCGAAATTGCTACCGAAATTCGTATTAAAAATCTGCATTATTTTTTCAAAAACTTTAAACCACCATATCTCATTCATTATAAGGTCAAACTGAGTGATTCAAAAGCCTAACTTGAGTGAAATTTCACAAGGAATCCGTTGGAAGCATCAAAAGCGAGTTTTGGGATCAGTTGGCACGAGAAACGAGGCAGAACAGCTGGGCATTTTTGTTATTAATGTTGCTTTTGGGTTCCTCATAATATTGAAAGCTTGGACTTAGGAGAATTCAAAGGCGTTCTCCAAGTTCCTTCAATGGAGTAAGGTCTAAACCATAATATAGGTATTTTCCCCTTGATTCAATTCCTTAGTTTAAACTTTAATCCGGAATTTCTAAAGTAGAAATTGGGGTTTATCCATGAAAAGTGGGTTTGTGGATTCCGTTGAGTTAAAGTATGATTAAATTAATGGGTTACGTTAGTACTTGGTAGTGATTTAAGGTACTATGGTCGCAAGAGGTTATAGGGTGATCGGATGGTGTCCTACGAACTTGGCTCGCGGAGTATTCGGTGGTATGCTTCTGCATTGTGATTTGGAGGTGTAAGTAAGACTTAGAATTAGCAAGGTCGATTATGAGTGGATCGGTTTGTTGGGATCGCTTAAGGTTGCTCCGCTAAAGCAAGGAGTCTTTCCCGACAAGAGTATGTTGTGGTTTCGGGTTGGTCTTCATGTATTCCTAAGGAGTCGTGGTACGAAGAAAATTTAAGAATGGTGAAAGAAGGGTTAGTGAAATCGAATACTTTACCGGTTCGAGTGGGCAAGGTTTGCGTCTTATTCTAAGGTTGGTGTGGTTCTAAGGAAAATTGTGGGGCCTATCGATAACATTCATAGGTTTGGTTATATAGGATTAGAACATTTCGACAAAAGCAGTGCTTATATTCGAAAACCGAGGATGGGGGAAAATTTGAATTTGGAAATATGAAAATTAGGTCTTTTATCTAAGTTAGAGGGAGTTCCGGCTAGTAAGGCGAGAGAGAAATGTTTATGATGCATTCCGTAGAGGTTTCCCGCATTGTCCTATTAAAGATTCTTTAGTTACCGTCGGCGTTCATTCTCTCTGTCGCTCGAGGACGAGCGATTGTTTAATTGGTATCTATGTAACGACCCATTTGGTCGTTTAGCACTTTTAGGCATAATATTCCTAAAACACCCTTTTCGTGGTCAAATCTTGCAATGTCTATAGTCTGCGATAACGGGTGATTCGGTTATTTAATTGACGAGTTTTAGTCCTCATTTGACATGCGAGGACGAATGTTCTAAAGGAGGGGAGAATGTCACACTCCATAATAATCCTTGCTACTTGTATTAAAACAAGAAAGAATGAGTTAAGAAGGTTCAAGGAAAGTTAATCGAGTTAGTAAGAATATCGTTATAAATATGGTTGTCTTAAGTATCTCGAGGTGACCTGGTAACCTAAAGGATTTGAAATCGCGTTATGAGTATGTATATGAGGTAATGTGAGTGACCTTTTAAAGTATTTGAGATTATTAGTAATGATATAGAAGATGGACAAAAGATAGGAATATACTTTTTCGATTGGAGTTTCGTCGAAGCTTTGTGAGTTCTACTTATGGTTATTGTGATTCTACGGACCCTTCGAGACATGTATATGAATTGTTATGGATGTAAATGACTGTGTATATGTATGTATAAGAGGTTACATGAGGTTGGAAGAGGATTAGAAGTTAAACGAAATGAATCGGAACAATTTCAAGTAAAATCTCGGACCCGATTTTAGCCTATATTGTAGGAGGCATATCTCCTAGTATATGAGGAGTTTTAAGGTGTTTCAAAAGCCTAAAATTAAGTTCATCGAGTCTAGTTTGCAACGCAACAAACAGCTCGTCAAAATGATATCGGGGTAAGGAGATATGGATGATTCAAGTCGGGCTGAGTATTAAGACTATCTCAAGATACAAAGTAGAGACTTTAACTTCCGATTTCGTTTGAAGTCACAATTTATCTACAAATTTTGTTTGGTATAGAAGCATTAATGGAAATTAGGAACTACTTAATTGTGGTGTTAAGTTAAAATTAGTGGCAACAATGAGCCAATATGAACATTAACATGCCATGTCCAAAAGATGACTCAAAGTCATCTTAAATAAGACTACTATGGGAGACATACAAATATACATTTAAATGTGATTCATCCACTACACTTACATTATATTGTGGACAACCAAATTGAAAGAAAGGAGTATGGAATTCAGCCAAGTGACTGAAAATAAGGCATCCATGTGAGGCATGCATTTGAATATTTAAGCATCTACTACTTTATGAAAGTATACATTGTTTTAGGAGGACATAACATGGTGGAGGGATCATTTCACATTAAATATTGCTCATTCATCTTGGCATAATTACAATGGACAAAGGGTGGTGTATGAATCATTCACCACACATACAATTGTCTTGTAAACAATTGAAAAGAAAGAAGAAAGGAGAAACAAGAAGGTGAGGTTGGCCAAAGTTGTAGAAAACAAATTAGAAAATTTAAAGTGTAAAGTTAATGGAATGAATCATGCCATAAGTGGAGCATGTGACCAACTTGTAGGCATCAAAGTTGAACCAAATAATGACCAAGAAATCAGCCATCACAATTCATTTCAACTACACAACACAAAGAAAGAAAACCTAAGCCTAGAGAGAGAGAGCATTCGGCCAAGGGGCTGATTTTTGAGCCCTTTGAGTCTTGATCCAAAAATTATTTTCCAAGGTGTTTCAACCCTTTAGAAGGTCCCTAAAACGTGAAGATAGTCTTTGGAGCAACAAGAACCATTTCCATCTCAAGTCACCAACTCTAGCCAAGTAGAGAAGTCAAGTTGTCAAGGTAAGATCTAACTTTCTTTTCATGTATTAAGGGTGATGTAGATGTGTGAATATAAGTTGTATGCATGAAATAAGGTGTGTTGATGTTGGAACATGATGGTAGTTATGGGGTTATATGTGTTGATGTTGAAGTATGGTTGTAACTTGACGAACATGAATCGCATGCATAAAATCATGAAAGTTGGTGTTGGAATGTTAGTTGGCCGTAGGGACTGTTTTGGTGGAATTAATGGACTGATTTTCTTTAATAAATATGGTTGTTACTATCATAGATCTCATGGTAAAAAGAATGAAAAGAATTGGAAGGTTAAAGGTGAAGTTATGTTAGTATGAAAATGGTTGAATCTATGATTTTATGTGAGCGATGTTGAAGCATGGTGTAGCCGTGTGTGGACTGTTTTGTGAAGAAGTTAGTGAACTGTTTTTACTTGATATTTTGATTGTTATTATCATGAATTTTATGATGGAAATGAAGGTGTTTAATGGTTGGAGTTGAAACTAAAGTCATTTGTGAGTTGTTTTAAGGATTATAAAAATGACGATATAGCGTAGTTGCGTATGAATTGATGTTGTACTTGTCGTGTGGATAGCTGGTCATAACTTACTGAAATTATATGAAAAGAAGACATGAAATGATGTATAAAAATCGCATGTGGTTGGCTTAGTATGTTCGTAAACGTTTGCAAGAATTCCGAACATCGTTATGTTGTCGGTTAGAGACTGTTTTGGACATGTTGTGGTAGTGGACTGTTTTGGACTTGTGTTTTCATTAAGTTGGAAAGAATAATTATAAGTTAAGAGTATACATCATATTGTATGTTGGATGGGCTGTTATAAGTTGTTACATGCAAACGTTAAGGCTACAAACTAATAAAAGTAACTTGAGAATGTCGAAGCCGTATGTGAATCGTTATTGCATGTTATGAATGTGGGTTGTTTAGAATATTGTGTGGGCTGTCCGGATTGGTATTGAACACATAATTATTGATGTTGTATTGGTAGTATGTGGTTGGTTTAGATACAAGAGAAAACATCGCCTAAACATCTAGAAAGGAGTTACTAACGTTAGAATACGTTTGAATCTCCCCGTAGCTTAACCATAGTTGTTGGCGTCTTAATATAGGTTGAAGTATTATTGGGTAGCGTACACATATTGTGTGACGAATAAGCACTAAAGACCTTGTCCGATCGGAAGCACTTCGAAGGAAAAAGCTTTGGCGTGAAAGTTCGTGACACCTGTTCGGCATTGAGGTAGGTTACGGTTTACTTTATGTCTAGACTCCGGTTAGCGAAACGTATGTAAATAGTAGTGATTGACGGGGAAAGCATGATAGGCCTTCGGGCATGGTGTGGAGGTAAATTCCATCTAGGTTGGTATTACCAGATGTTATGTGGGCTTGTCGCCATTATTGTGATATCATTTATGTGGGCTTGTCGCCATTATTGTGATATTGTTATGTGGGCTCGTCGCCATTATTACGATATTGTTATGTGAGTCGTCATTGTATTGTGATTTCATGTATTTGATATAATTCTCTCTCTCTTGTTCTCCCACCGGTCATATGGAAGAGGAAGGTTATTACTGAGAATTGAATATTGAATTGCAATTCCTAGTATGAATCTATGGAACCTATGATTGCGGTGATTATTGAGGTTGATTCCATGCGAGGCATGCATCCCATATTCTATGTGCTATGTGATGTAATTATCACCTAGTTGTATCTTTATCACATACTAGCTCCCTCACCTTATGAAAGGGAAGGGTAATATTGATGATTGAGCCGTGGGCAATAATATGACTTGTACTTGTTTATTGCATATTGGTGATATAATTGAGACGATATCATGCATGACATGCTTTCATATTACTCTTATGTTGTTATAATGGTGAGGAGAGTGATTGAGAGACTCCGAGGTTTTTGCCAGAGATTGAGAGTGACAGAGAGACTCCGAGGTTTCTTTGAGAGTGACGAGAGAGACTCCGAGGTTTTGCCGGAGAGTGAGTGTTTGTTGCCCGAGGTTTCTTGCCGGGAACGATGGAGTGTCCGATGCCCGAGGTCTTTGCCGGGATCGTGAGAGTGTGCTCGTGATCCGAGGTTATATTCCGGAGCGAGTGGTACATGGACTTCGCGGGTCCCCCATGGGTCATGACTATGAGGCATTGCCATAGCATGTGTGTACGAGAGTGGAGTGTGAGAGGTGACTCCGTGCATTGCATAACATTTGCATAGCACGACATTGCATTGCATAGCACTCCATTTGAATGGTCATTCATGTCATTGCATGGCACATTCTCTGATTGATTCTTGATTTGTGAATTATGAGTTGTTGTTTGTGAGTATTTATTTTAAAGGTTGGATGGAATCGAGGTTTATAGAATTCTCCCTAGGCTTATAATGCGAGATATTGAGATCCCCGTGACTATCGTTAATGCAAGACTTTCTCATGTGCTAGATGTGTGACTAAATAATTATAAGAAATTTCTGATTAAATTATTTCGTGTTTGATTACTTATCCGCTTACTTGTTAGTTGCTTCTTGTTTATATGCGCGTGAACTAACCATTAACCATTTGTGCTCATCGGCCTATGATACCTACGAGCCTAGTGTTGTGCTCATACTACTCTTGCTACACTCCTTCGGGTGTAGAGTTATTTTCGGGTGTGATGTTCGGAGTCTCAAGACCGTTTCGAGGCATTCGTCAAAGACGTTTGGGTGAGCTATTTGAGATATTGCAACCCGAGTCTCTCCTTAGATTCATCGTTGTTCTCATCCTTGCAATCGTAATCGTGGTTAGTTCACGTATAAACAAGAAGCAATTCAACAAGTATTGTAAAATCAAACACAATCACAAGCTCATGAGAAAGTCTTGCATTAACGATAGTCACCATAATTCTATAAACCTCGATTCCATCCATTTTAAAATAAATATACAAACAAAAGTATTTATTCCGCAATCAATCAAATGTGCCATGCAATGACATGAATGACCATTCAAATAAGTGTATGTAAATGTTATGCAATGCAGAGTCACCTCTCACACTCCACCCCGTACACACATGTCTATGGCAATGCCTCATAGTCATGACCCATGGGGGACCCGCGAAGTCCATGTACCACTCGCTCCGAATATAACCTCGGATCACGAGCACACTCTCACGATCCCGGCAAAGACCTCGGGCATCGGACACTCCATCGTTCCCGCAAGAAACCTCGGGCAACAAACACTCATCTCTCTTTTACCTCTCTCGTCACTCTCAATCTCCCAAAAAGTCTCTCTCCGTCACCTCGGAGTCTCTCAATCACTCTCTCACCATTATAACAACATAAGAGTAATATGAAAGCATGTCATGCATGATATCGATCTCAATTATATCACCAATATGCAATAAACAAGTACAAGTCATATTATTGCCCACGGAATCATCAATATTACCCTTCCCTTTCATAAGGTGAGGGAGCTAGTATGTGATAAAGATACAAAACTAGGTGATAATTACATCACATAGCACATGAATATGGGATGCATGCCTCGCATGGAATCAACCTCAATAATCACCGCAATCATAGGTTCCATAGATTCATACTAGGAATTGCAATTCAATATTCAATTCTCCAATAACCTTCCTCTTCCATATGACCAGGGAGAACAAGAGAGAGAGAATTATATCAAATACATGAAATCACAATACAATGACAGCTCACATAACAATATCGTAATAATGGCGACGAGCCCACATACCGTGACGATCACAAAATAGCAAGATAAGCCCACAACATCAACAATAATGGCGTAAGCCCACAAATCATACAAATACCAACCTAGATGAATTTATCTCCACACCATGCCCGAAGGCCTATCATGCTTTCCCCGTCAATCACTACTATTTACATACGTTTCGCTAATCAAAGTCTCACATAAAGTAAACCGTAACCTACCTCAATGCCGAACAGGTGTCACGAACTTTCACGCCAAAGCTTTTTCCTTCGAAGTGCTTCCGATCGGACAAGGTCTTTAGTGCTTATTCGTCACACAATATGTGTACGCTACCCAATAATACTTCAACCTATATTAAGACGCCAACAACTATGGTTAAGCTACGGGAGATTCAAACGTATTCTAACGTTAGTAACTCCTTTCTAGATGTTTAGGCGATGTTTTCTCTTGTATCTAAACCAACCACATACTACCAATACAACATCAATAATTATGTGTTCAATACCAATCCGGACAGCCCACACAATATTCTAAACAACCCACATTCATAACATGCAATAACGATTCACATACGGCTTCGACATTCTCAAGTTACTTTTATTAGTTTGTAGCCTTAACGTTTGCATGTAACAACTTATAACAGCCCATCCAACATACAATATGATGTATACTCTTAACTTATAATTATTCTTTCCAACTTAATGAAAACACAAGTCCAAAACAGTCCACTACCACAACATGTCCAAAACAAGTCTCTAACCGACAACATAACGATGTTCGGAATTCTTGCAAACGTTTACGAACATACTAAGCCAACCACATGCGATTTTTATACATCATTTCATGTCTTCTTTTCATATAATTTCAGTAAGTTATGACCAGCTATCCACACGACAAGTACAACATCAATTCATACGCAACTACGCTATATCGTCATTTTTATAATCCTTAAAACAACTCACAAATGACTTTAGTTTCAACTCCAACCATTAAACACCTTCATTTCCATCATAAAATTCATGATAATAACAATCAAAATATCAAGTAAAAACAGTTCACTAACTTCTTCACAAAACAGTCCACACACGGCTACACCATGCTTCAACATCTCTCACATAAAATCATAGATTCAACCATTTTCATACTAACATAACTTCACCTTTAACCTTCCAATTCTTTTCATTCTTTTTACCATGAGATCTATGATAGTAACAACCATATTTATTAAAGAAAATCAGTCCATTAATTCCACCAAAACAGTCCCTACGGCCAACTAACATTCCAACACCAACTTTCATGATTTTATGCATGCGATTCATGTTCGTCAAGTTACAACCATACTTCAACATCAACACATATAACCCCATAACTACCATCATGTTCCAACATCAACACACCTTATTTCATGCATACAACTTATATTCACACATCTACATCACCCTTAATACATGAAAAGAAAGTTAGATCTTACCTTGACAACTTGACTTCTCTACTTGGCTAGAGTTGGTGACTTGAGATGGAAATGGTTCTTGTTGCTCCAAAGACTATCTTCACGTTTTAGGGACCTTCTAAAGGGTTGAAACACCTTGGAAAATAATTTTTGGATCAAGACTCAAAGGGCTCAAAAATCAGCCCCTTGGCCGAATGCTCTCTCTCTCTCTTAGGTTTTCTTTCTTTGTGTTGTGTAGTTGAAATGAATTGTGATGGCTGATTTCTTGGTCATTATTTGGTTCAACTTTGATGCCTACAAGTTGGTCACATGCTCCACTTATGGCATGATTCATTCCATTAACTTTACACTTAAAATTTTCTAATTTGTTTTCTACAACTTTTGGCCAAGCCTCACCTTCTTGTTTCTCCTTTCTTCTTTCTTTTCAATTGTTTACAAGACAATTGTATGTGTGGTGAATGATTCATACACCATCCTTTGTCCATTGTAATTATGCCAAGATGAATGAGCAATATTTAATGTGAAATGATCCCTCCACCATGTTATGTCCTCCTAAAATAATGTATACTTTCATAAAGTAGTAGATGCTTAAATATTCAAATGCATGCCTCACATGGATGCCTTATTTTCAGTCACTTGGCTGAATTCCATACTCCTTTCTTTCAATTTGGTTGTCCACAATATAATGTAAGTGTAGTGGATGAATCACATTTAAATGTATATTTGTATGTCTCCCATAGTAGTCTTATTTAAGATGACTTTGAGTCATCTTTTGGACATGTCATGTTAATGTTCATATTGGCTCATTGTTGCCACTAATTTTAACTTAACACCACAATTAAGTAGTTCCTAATTTCCATTAATGCTTCTATACCAAACAAAATTTGTAGATAAATTGTGACTTCAAACGAAATCGGAAGTTAAAGTCTCTACTTTGTATCTTGAGATAGTCTTAATACTCAGCCCGACTTGAATCATCCATATCTCCTTACCCCGATATCATTTTGACGAGCTGTTTGTTGCGTTGCAAACTAGACTCGATGAACTTAATTTTAGGCTTTTGAAACACCTTAAAACTCCTCATATACTAGGAGATATGCCTCCTACAATATAGGCTAAAATCGGGTCCGAGATTTTACTGAAATTGTTCCGATTCATTTCGTTTAACTTCTAATCCTCTTCCAACCTCATGTAACCTCTTATACATACATATACACAGTCATTTACATCCATAACAATTCATATACATGTCTCGAAGGGTCCGTAGAATCACAATAACCATAAGTAGAACTCACAAAGCTTCGACGAAACTCCAATCGAAAAAGTATATTCCTATCTTTTGTCCATCTTCTATATCATTACTAATAATCTCAAATACTTTAAAAGGTCACTCACATTACCTCATATACATACTCATAACGCGATTTCAAATCCTTTAGGTTACCAGGTCACCTCGAGATACTTAAGACAACCATATTTATAACGATATTCTTACTAACTCGATTAACTTTCCTTGAACCTTCTTAACTCATTCTTTCTTGTTTTAATACAAGTAGCAAGGATTATTATGGAGTGTGACATTCTCCTCCTTTAGAACATTCGTCCTCGCATGTCAAATGAGGACTAAAACTCGTCAATTAAATAACCGAATCACCCGTTATCGCGTACTATAGACAAAAAGATTTGACCACGAAAAGGGTGTTTTAGGAATATTATGCCTAAAAGTGCTAAACGACCAAATGGGTCGTTACACATAATTACATTGCATGTTGTCCCTATCATGTGTCCAACCAGATTTCCACATGCCATTACTCACATGTACCTTATTTTGTAAGCTCTCACGTGGAAATAATACATTTCACACTTGTCCACTTTATTTCCTAATTGCATCAATTTGTTCCCACAAAAATTGGTAATTTAATCTTTGTTCCCCATTCACTTCAATATTAATCACTACTTGATGTACGTGGGTGGATGATGTCCACTATGACATTTATCCATAATCCACTAATTATTTATTTAGTCTCCCACTAAAAATAATCATATATTTAACGAATTATTCACATAATTATTTTTTATTTCAATTCACTTAAATATTGATCACTTCATATACTCATCATCATAAATTATGAAATATGCCATGAGTAAATTGTGTAAGAACTATTGGGTAAGAACTATTCTCAATCACAATTTGATGTTTTTGTCCAATCACGATTTACCGTAACCTCTATAAAAAAACCAACATTAGCTAGAATGGAAAATGGGATCCTAATGGGCTGCCTATAATTTATTAAGGGACAAGACTAATTAAGTGAGATCTAGAGTTAAAATCCCCTTTGTGGACCGTGGGCCCCACCCCATTAGCAATTACTTTCCAAAAGAAATATTTCTATACTAGCTGTAGGTGTCATTACAAGATTCATATATATATATATATATATTAGTCACTTGTCATTAAATTCCAAGGATCCAAGTGGATTGTGCTTACATAGTATCTTCCCATATAAAATCCTTGATTAAATATTAGTAAATGAAAAATATCTTATAATGATTTCATAAATATTGAGATATGTAGTAATTATTTTATCAAATTCTAATTTTCTCTTACATCAAGAGGATAAATTTTGTACTATTAATTTTCACAACGAAAGAAAATAACTCTTTTTATGAATAAACTATTCACACACATTAAATACATATATTCTAAAATTTACTCGTCAATTAAATAGCTGAATCACCCATTATCGCAAGCTATAGACACCAAAATTAGACCACGAAAAGGGTGTTTTAGGGATATCTTCACCTAAAAGTAATAAAACGACCAAATGGGTCGTTACACGCGACCAATTTTTAAACAATCGCTATTCCTCGAGCGACAAGAGAGAATGAAAGACTAATAATTAAAGAATCCTTGATAGGACAATGCGGAAACCTCTACAATTGTGAATGCATCATAAACACTCGCTCTCTCTCTCCTACTAGCCGGAACTCCTCTAACTTAGATAAAAGACCTAATTTTCATATTTCCAAATTCAAATTTTCCCCCATCCTGGCTAATATAAGCACGCTTTTGTCAAAATGCTCTAATCCTATATATCCAAACCCAGAACGTTATCGATGAACCAACAATTTTTCCTTAAAATCACACCAACCTTAGACTAAGACACAAACCTTGCCCACTCTCAAAAAGTATTCTAGATTCCACTAACCCTTTCTTTCACCCTTCTTAATTTTTCTTCGTACCACGATTTCTTAGAACACATAAGACCAACCCGAAATCACAACTTACTCTTGCCAGAAAGACTCCTTGCTTTAGTGGAAACCTTAAATCCCAACAAAACGATCCACTAATTTCCAACCAATTTTGATAACTCCAAATAAAATTCTTCTAATCATGAGTCACTCACTATAAGCCCATTTTTTTTTTTTGAAATTGGAAATGTGAGTCACAGCATTAATCATGTGTTGCTCACCATGTGGACTTATTGCCCTTTTATTTTGTGATGCAATGTGTACTTCTTGTCCCCCTTAAATATGAAAAACGTTACTCGCGATATTTTATTAGCCCCGTATAATTTAAAAAAAAAAAGATTGTTTTTTATAATATCAAGAAAAGGGCTACTCGCATATATTCTTTTGAGAACTTGTCCAACTAAAATGAACCTTACCGTAAATCCTTTTCTAATGTGGGTTCCTTTTTATGTATATAATAATACTTCACAATAATTACATGCCACTAAATGTTTTAACCAACATTTTGAAAGGAAAAGTCATAACATTTTTTAAATTCCTTGTTGCCAAGTGGAAGTGCTATCATTAGCACTAATCCAATAACCAAATTATTTTTATCCTTTATCCCCACTACAATCCAACATTTATAACAAAAATGCCCAGCTGTTCCATCTCGTTTCTTGTGCCAACTAATCCCTAAACTCTTTTTTGATGCCTCCAACGAATTCCTTGTGAAATTTCACTCAAGTTAGGCTTTTGAATCACTCAATTTGACCTTATAATGAATGAGATATGGTGGTTTCAAGTTTTAAAAATAATGCAGATTTTTAACACGAATTTCAGTAGCAATTTCGCAAGTTTTAAGCAAAATTACACCAGAAAAACCAGCAGTGAATTCCTTTAGTAAAATTGTTATATCTCCCTCATATGATGGCGAAACGCGAGGAGACTTGTTGCTACAGCTCCGAAATTACGATACGGATCTAACGGTTCAATCGAAACACGTTTTCCCGAAATAAATAATTTATCCAAATAATTGAATTCCAATTTTTTTCATAGTGAAACCTTCTCCCAAAGTGAATCAAGTGATATCCATTGACTTCAAATTTTGCAAGCAGATCAAAATAAATACTACAGAGCTTTTAGAATGGACGATACGCCAAAAAGGGAATCAATTTTCAAAACGACCGATTCTCAAACCCTTCATAATATTCGCATATTCTTTCGTCGAAGTACCCTTGCCAAAAATCCTTAATGGAAAATAATTCCCCTTTTACCTTAGTTCATAAGTTCACTAACGTGATCACCGATATCTAAAAGTCTTTCACCATTAGTACTAGTCACACCATCATCATTCTGTCACCGTAAATAATTCCATTGACCCACGCCTTATTCGATAGTCCTCAAAAAGGTGCTTACATATGAATAACCGACCTTTACTTAACTATACCGAAATTAGTCAAATATAAGGTATAAGTCTTTATTGTAGACTTAGGGTAGATAATTTACTTTAAAGTACTAGTCTTGTCTTTATATATTTCTTATGTGTATAAGTACTAATACAAATTATTTCTTGTCAATATAGATTTCTTAACCGTACTTATATAACGTAATTAATTGATTCTTGATTTGTATATCATGGCTTTGACGTATTACAGATTTGTTATCGGTTATATACGTCTATTCTTAATTACATATAAAAAAAAATAAACAATACGTATCTATACACAATTCCGGATTTTTTTTTTTTTTTCTGCTCATTTGATTTTTGTGGCCGACAAGCTTTATAAAAAAAACAGCCGTCCCACTTTTCAAAAAGCTTTTACCCTTCAGGTAAAATCCAGATGGCCGACAACTTTATGAAAGGAGCTGTCCACTTTCACGAAAGCAAAAGCAGACGGCATCTTCAAGATCAATTAATATAAACTTGTAAACATCCGTTCATATAGAACATGAATGCTATTGCATATATGTCTCTAGGATCCTTCCTTATGAATCCAATCCAAGAAAGAATGCAAGGTAATTCAGACACTACGCTATCAATCATCGGTATGATTTCGCTTGATGTCTTCTAACAATCCTTTGACGATGGATTGTACTCTTGAAGATCCATTTTATTCATCTTTTTATAACCCTACCCCCGTGTGATGGTCATATTCTGAATATCTATTTGTATACACTAATAGTATTTGTTCTAAATAAATTAGCTAATGTGTTATAATGTTATGGGTGCAGGGATGTGGTGTGAAATGAGCGGTGGATTTGGATTGAGTACCCAATTACTTGGGAGAACTGAGAACCAGGAATTGTTGTTATGTGACAACAATCAAGAAAAGATAATGACTAATGATCGTGTTGAGGAAATTATAACGGAAAAAGGGAAGCAAAAAATGTTGTCTCGAGATACAATTTCAAAGTACTTTTACATGCCAATAATTCAAGCAGCCAAGGAACTTAATATTGGGGTGACATTTTTGAAGATAAGATGTAGGGATTTGGGAATTCGAAGGTGGCCACATAGAAAGTTAATGAGTCTCCAAACACTAATCGAGAATGTTAAGGTTCACTCTCTATATACACATCTTCTATACACTCTTGTTTCAATTGCATATAATATTATGGTGATGAAAAAAATTCACCCTTAATTTATGTAACAATATTATATTTTCTTAATATTTCGTTTAGAAAAAGAACGTTAAGATTCATTCTCTATATAAACATGTTACCCTTGTTTCGGTTATGAATATTTACAGGAATTGAAGAGGGGGGAAGGAAATGGTATGGAGCAAAAGTGGAAGGATGTGATAAATTTATTAGAGGAAGAGAAAAAAAGGATGGAAGAATTTCCGATGGAACTTGAGGAGAAAACAAAGAGATTAAGGCAATCTTGTTTCAAGGCTAACCACAAGAGGAGAAGGCTTATGGGTATGGAGGCATCTGCGAGTGCTTCTTTTGATACTTACTGCAATAGTAGTCCATTTGCCTATACAATAATGCTTTAAATTGGTTATGGACATAGAGAGGAAGATGATGATGATGAAGTCATTAAGTCTCTTCTTGCTCGATCGTTTCACTTCCGAAGATGTAGCCCAACCTTGCATGACTGAACTCTTCTTTTATGTGTTTTTATCTTGAGATGCAGTTCCTTTCTGAATCTTGTGTAAAATGGTTCGTGCACCGCATTTTTTTTTTTTTTTTTTTTTTTTTTTTTTTTTAGCTACTCGAAGAAAGTAGCCTTTTAAAATTATCTCATCTTGATTTGAGTGGTGAAATCAATCTTTAAAACTTTCATTTGTGTAGACCTCGTCGATATCACAGTTTGAAATGCATGCGAAGTTTGTTTTCCTCATTTCTATAAAAAGTAAATTTACTTTCTTAACCTTTAATAAACTTGTTATAGTTTATATCTTTGAACAATGTTTTTTTTAAAAAAAAATATCTGGAACAATCAAACAAAGAAGGTTAGAAAATTTTCTCCTTCCTACCAAACACATCCTGAGTGTCATCTAAAGCAAGAAATTAAAGTACTACTACCATAATTATATATAAATAGCTCTTATTAAGCCATAAATGCATTCTTGCCTCTTTCGAGAAAACCCAATACTATAATTATGGAGATCCTATGACCCTATGAATCGCCTCACCCATCTCTTCAACCAACCTCACAATAACGAGCCTAACCGTGACTCCACACAGCTGAAACTTCAGGTCATAGCTATAACCCGAACTCAGTCACGCATCTAAATTAGGAGAACACAGCTCGTACCTTACCACAACATATCGTAAACAACCGTTCGCGCAAGATTTTAAGGACGAGCTCCCATCATCCGGAAGAAGGTAAAACAGAGAAGTTCAGATACCAATTGGGATCAACTAGATACCAATTTGAATGAAGTAGCACGAAATAATGAAAGAATCTGAAGTTTCCTAGATGTCCCATAGCCTCC
The DNA here is from genome assembly GCF_029784015.1 of Lycium ferocissimum. Lineage (NCBI taxonomy): Eukaryota > Viridiplantae > Streptophyta > Magnoliopsida > Solanales > Solanaceae > Lycium > Lycium ferocissimum. The sequence goes on along the minus strand of NW_026714653.1, from coordinate 2,884 downwards.
CAATTATAAGTGTGGCGCGCAACACACCCATAAGTAGGACTCTACTAGACATTGCTCTTGTACTTATAGGCCAGGGTAACCTAAGCTCGATACCAACTTGTCACGACCCAAATCATGGATCATGCGGGCACCCACACTAACCCTCCCCGGTGGGCGAACCCTTCGTATAACTACCTTAATTTGATACAACATGCGGAATAAATACTGTTATTATAAGAAATTCCCAAAATCTGGTCTAGACTCATACAAGAGCTTCTAAGAAGTTTACAATTTGAATAGTTAACAGACTCAAACTGGATACGACTTCATTTGAAGTATAGAGAACAACAAAATCTAAGGAGAGACTCGGGTTGCAATATCTCAAATAGCTCACCCAAACGTCTTTGACGAATGCCTCGAAACGGTCGTGAGACTCCGAACATCGCTCGAAAATAACTCTACACTCCGGAAAGGAGTGTAGCAAGAGTAGTATGAGCACAACACAAGGCTCGTAGGTATCATAGGCCGACAATGGTTAGTTCACGCATATAAACAAGAAGCAACTAACAAGTAAGCGATAAGTAATCAAACACAAATACACATCTAGCACATGAGAAAGTCTTGCATTAACGATAGTCACAAGGGATCTCAATATCTCGGATTATAAGCCTAGGGAGAATTCTATAAACCTCGATTCCATCCAACCTTTAAAATAAATACTCACAAACAACAACTCGGTAATTCACAAATCAAGAATCAATCGGAGAGAATGTGCCATGCAATGACATGAATGACCATTCAAATGGAGTGCTATGCAATGCAATGTCGTGCTATGTAAATGTTATGCAATGCGGTAGTCACCTCTCACACTCCACTCCCGTACACACATGCTATGGCAATGCCTCATAGTCATGACCCATGGGGGACCCGCGAAGTCCATGTACCACTCGTGCTCTCCCAGAAAACCTCGGAGGCTATCAATCACTCTCAATCTCCGGAAACCTCGAGTATCTCTCAAACTCTCAATCTCCGTGCGAAACCTCGAGTCTCTCTCGTCACTCTCAATCTCCCAAAAACCTCGAGTCTCTCTCTGTCTCTCGAGTCTCTCTGTCACTCTCCTCACCATTATAACAACATAAGAGTAATATGAAAGCATGTCATGCATGATATCGGCCTCAACTATATCACCAATATGCAATAAACAAGTACAAGTCATATTATTGCCCACGCTCAATCATCAATATTACCCTTCCCTTTCATAAGGTGAGGGAGCTAGTATGTGATAAAGATACAACTAGGTGATAATTACATCACATAGCACATAGAATATGGGATGCATGCCTCGCATGGAATCAACCTCAATAATCACCGCAATCATAGGTTCCATAGATTCATACTAGGAATTGCAATTCAATATTCAATTCTCGCAATAACCTTCCTCTTCCATATGACCAATGGGATAACAAGAGAGAGAGAATTATATCAAATACATGAAATCACAATACAATGACGCCACATAACAATATCATAATAATGGCGACGAGCCCACATAATATATCACAATAATGGCGACAAGCCCACATAACAAATTTTACAATACCAACCTAGATGGAATTTACCTCCACACCATGCCCGAAGGCCTATCATGCTTTCCCCGTCAATCACTACTATTTACATACGTTTCGCTAACCGGAGTCTAGACATAAAGTAAACCGTAACCTACCTCAATGCCGAACAGGTGTCTCGAACTTTCACGCCAAAGATTTTTCCTTCTGAAGTGCTTCCGAACGGACAAGGTCTTTAAAAATTAAAACCAGCTGCTTTAGTTGACTTACAACACTTGAACGTTGCTGCCTCCATTTCTTCGTCAAAATGAAGTGTAAAAAAATGGTTTTCTCAACTTCCCTAAAAAAAAACAAAGTGTTCTTGATCTCTTACTAAGCACTACTTAAATTAATCCATAAGGTGCAAGTTGTTGTTGAATTTTTGCTCCGTCAAACCGAGTAGTGAAATGTTACAAGAGATGATTGCAAATGGAGAAATGGTTAACTTCCTAGATTCTTTCCAAAATGAAGTACATAAAGAGAAATAGCAGCTCAATGTTGGGCCTTAATAAATGAATATACCCCAAAGTAAAATAATAGGTGTAGGCTATTTAGTGGGATATGGGGTCCACCACCTTTTCTCTACTTTAAATTAAATATCTAACCTACACCAAGATGTCACCACCAACTTCATATAATTAGTCACTATCTGATTTTCCTTCCATGACACACGTGGAAGTCACTACTTTCACTTATCCACTATTTATCACATACTCCATTTCATAATGTCACGACCTATTTTCACTAAGTCGTGCGGGCACCTACCTTTCCCACCTCGGTAGGCGAACCCTTATTCCAACAATCAAAAATATATAAATAAAGCGGAAGAAGATAAAATAACGTAAGTCTCACGATAATAATATAAAGAAATATAGAAATAATGAGAATCCAACCCCGATGTATCCGGTCGGGTCATACAAGAGCATCTAACTAAATACTATAAGTACGAATCATAATAATACATAGTAGCCTAAAAGATCATGTCCCGAGAATGAAACAAGACATAAGGATAAAAAGAGTCACGTCGGCATCGATCGTCCTCATGCTCATCCCGAAGGACTCGAATCGAAATCCTCGAATATTAGCCACGAAGAGTAGAAATCGATCTCGGTTCGGTACTCGCATTCATAAAAGAATGCGGCACAAGTGTAGGTCAAGTAAAACAACGAGTACCGGTAGGTATCATAGGCCGACTAAGACTAGATAACGTATATAAAGACAACAAGCAAGAAAAACATATAAACCAACAAGTACAAGTCAATATGAATCCATATCCACAGAACAAGTCATCTTTTATGTTA
>NW_026714652.1:0-22149 GCF_029784015.1 Lycium ferocissimum | reverse complement strand
GGTACTCTCTTGTATATGTATTCGGGCACGACGAAGACTTCGCCCTCCCTATGTATATATATATACTATGTTAGAGGCTCGTACGCTATGCAGTAGGTGTTTTGGTTCGATTTTCCTTGTCACTGTATAATGTGTTGTCAAAGTTGGCTAGTCTATGTATATTATTATGTTACCAATGTATATGTCAAAAAAAAATGGTGCAGTTCATATGGCCCACTTAGTAATAAAAGTAACATGGCAGACAAAGGGTGCTCGGTACAAGTATCGGGTTCTCGTCACGGCCCGAGTTGGGTCGTGACAGAAAGTAGTCCGTTTCCAATTCCCAGGTGAACCAGTTATAGAGTGGGCGAGTAATACAAGAACGCCGAGGGATAAGTTTATTTCATACCTCAAGGCAAGAAAAAATGATCCGAAAAGGCTATATTTATCATCTCGGTTCGTGTACATGATCTAAAGGCAAGCATCGACTATTCGGTCGTTCCCAAGTGGTTAATGAATTCCGGATGTATTCCCGGATGAGCTTTGGTGTCTTCTCCCGAACGGGAGATAGAATTCACGATAGATCTCAACGCAGACACTCGGCCTATATCTATTCCCCCGTACGTAATGGCAATTAAAAAAAGAATTAAAAGAGCAACTGAAGGATTTACTAGAGAAGGGCTTCATCCGACCCAACACATCACCCTCGGGAGCACCGGTATTATTTGTGAGAAAGAAAGACGGGTCACTGCGGATGTGTATCGATTATCTACCGAATAAGGTAACTATAAAGAATAAATACCCCCTCCCCAGGATTGATGATTTGTTTGATCAGTTGCAGGGAGCCAAATGTTTCTCAAAGATAGACCTGCGGTCGGGCTACCATCAGGTGAGAGTACGGGAGGCAGATATCCCCAAGACAGCATTCAGGACCCGGTATGGGCATTATGAATTCAGAGTTATGTCTTTTGGGCTGACGAATGCTCCGGCGGTATTCATGGATCTTATGAATCGGGTATTCAGACCGTTCTTGGATATGTTCGTGATCGTATTTATTGATGATATTCTGGTCTATTCTCGGTCAGAAGAAGAGCACGCGAATCATCTGAGGACGGTACTTGGGGTACTTCGACATCAGAAACTATATGCAAAATTTTCTAAATGTGAATTCTGGCTGACATCAGTGGCATTCTTGGGACATATTATTGGAGCTGACGGCATCCGGGTGGATACCCAGAAGATCGAAGCCGTGAAGAATTGGCCCCGGCCTACAACGCCGACAGAGGTACGTAGCTTCCTGGGATTGGCTGGTTATTACAGAAGATTTGTGGAGAAATTTGCTTCAATATCAGCGCCTTTAACAAGGCTAACTCGTAAAGCCAAATTCCGGTGGACACGCCCGTGAACGAGCTTCCGATTCGAAGGAGAAATTGACTACGGCTCCGCTTTGACACTTCACCAAGGGCCGATGGGTATGTTATTTATTGTGATGCTTCGGTGTTGGACCTGGTTGTGTATTGATGCAAAGACGGCAGAGTGATAGCTTATGCTTCCCCCGACTCAAAAGCACGAAAAGAATTATCCCACTCATGATCTGGAGCTCGGCGAATAGCGGTGATTCATGCCCGAAGATATGGAGACATTATTTATATAGCGTTACGCTGATATCTACATGCATCCATCACAAAGAGCTCTCCAATATATCTTTAAGCGAAAGAGCTTAATTTGCGGCAGAAGATGGTTAGTAGTTGTCAAAGATTATGATGTTGATATTCTATACCATCCTGGGAAAGCTAATGTGGTAGCAGTTGCCCTCAGCCGTAAATCTATGGGCAGCCTAGCGGACGTGCCATTAGAAAAGAAAGAAATAGTTCCTGAAATTCATCAGCTGGCAAGCCTTGGAGTCCGTTTGGCCGAACTGGGAGATACCGGGGTTTCCGTTCGTTGCCGAATCTTCTATTCGGAAGAAATAAAGCGCCACCAATATGAAGATCCTATTCTGGTTCATTACGGAGACACGGCCGTGAAAAGCGAGAAGACTCCGTTGAGATTACACTGATGGAGTATTATTACACAAAAACATGTGCGTACCGAGGTTGCCGAGCTACGACGATGTGTTATGGGCGAGGCACATTATGCCCGTTATTCGTTCATCCAGGAGCCACAAAATGTATCACGATCTCGTGATGTTCTATCTTGGTGGGATGGTATGAAAAAGGATATAGCGTAATTCGTCGCTCAAAGGCCAAATTATCGTTAGTTAAGATCGAGCACCAAAACCCTAGGATTATTACAGAGATGGAGATTCCGGCTTGGAAGTGGGAGATAATTAATATGGATTTCATTACAGGTTTGCCTCGCACTCCACGGAAGTATGATTCCATTTGGGTTATCGTTGATCGGCTGACAAAATCAGCCCATTTTCTTCCAGTCCGGGCTACTTATTCAGCTGAGGACTATGCAAGATTATATATTAAGGAGATAGTAAGTCTTCATGGAGTTCCCATATTATTATTTCGATAGAGGTGCCCGCTTACAGCCACTGGAGGTCATTTCAAGACGGATTGGGGACTCGTAAGTCTCAGCACCGCATTTCATCCTCGAGTGACGATGTGCCGAGCACACTATCCAGACGCTAAGAAGATATGTTGTGTCCGTGTTATTGATTGCGGTAGCCGGGATGATCATTTGCCGTTGGTTGAATTTGCTTATAATAATAGCTACCATTCCAAGATTCAGATGGCACCGTACGAGGAGAGTATGGCGAAAATGCGTGTCACCGGATTGGCCGGGTTCGACGTTAAGAGAAACTAAATTAATTGGCCCAGATATGATCCAGCAAGAATCGGAGACAAAGTGAAGCTTATCCGGGAGAGATTATTAGCGCCCCAGAGCTTCCAATACGTAAATGGGAGGCGCGGATAATCGACGCTTTCGCATTCTGAATTTCGTGTTGGTGATTGGGTATTCTCGAAGGTATCACCTATGAAAAGTGTTATGAGATTCGTCAAGAAAATGGAAGCTCGTAACAAGATATATCGGCCTTTATCGTGTTATTCGCAGAATAGGCAAAGTTGCCTACGAATTGGATCTACCAGCCTGATCCGAGCGCAAGGCATCCATTATTCCATGTTTCTATGCTTCGTAAATGCACTTTGACCCTTCCATTACCCGTGGATGATGTCCAGGTCACTGAGAACTATCCTACGAGGAGCGTACCGGTAGCTATATTGGATCGTCAGGAAAGAAGGTGGCGGAACGAAGATGTGGCCTCCGTTAAGGTGTTGTGGCGAATAACAACCGAGAGGAAAATGACTGGAAGTGGAGGAAGCGTACGAAGAAAAAAGTATCCTCATATTTTCGATTCATACGTAATTTAAATTCTTTCTTGAATTATGTTGAGCAATAAATGAATTGTGTGTAATATCTATAAAAGAACTCCCCCAATTGTTTGTAAGGTCCGTAAGATTCATTTAACATTCGAGGACGAATGTTCTAAGGGGGAGGATGTATATCCCGTATTTTGAGCAACTTGACAACTTGGGTGAATTACGATAAGTGAGAACAAGACTACCCCGAGAGACTTTTGTGTGTCCTAAAGACTTAAGTTGTGTATGATTTTAATGGTATGAAAATGTTAAGGAAACACTTGGAGGAAATTTTCCATTTTTAGTAAGGGTGCTATTTTTGGAAAGTTTGAAAAATTCAAAAAAAAAAGAAAAAAAGGCACCATGTGGCCGGCCACCTTTGGGTGGGCCATGGCCACATGGATGGTGAATGTATGGTTACTTAAAGATGACTTATTCATCTTACACAACATATTCCATACTTAGAAAAATTCTAGAGAAATCAAGAAAACAAGGAGAGGAGAAAAAGAAGAGGGTTTCGGCCAACCCCTTGGAAATCAAGAACAAAATTTAGCCATAAAAAAAATAGATTCTTCAAGAAAACTTGCTAATTCAAGGGTGCTAAGTAACGTGGAGTCGTTGTTTCGGGCAATAGTTTACTCGTTTTCTCTATCTACCAACTTTGGCAAGTTGAGAAGTTGAAGAAGAAAGGTGAGTTTTGATCTTGTTTTATGTGTTATACATGGTTTATATGTGTCGTAGTATGCTAAAATGGAAGAAATTCATGCTAGAAAAGAAGTTGAAGCTAGGGTCGTGTGAAAGGTAGTTGGCCGTGTGTGTGTGTATTGTGTTATAGGCAATGTATTAATGTTAATTAGCATGTTTTGATTGTTGTGGTGTGAAGAAAATAATGAAAATCATCCCTATGTGTGGAAGTTATGGTGTGTCGAATGGTCCCCTTTAGTGTAATTGTGAATTAACAAATCATCGTTAGTATTTTCGTTATCGTCGTTATGGATTTTACTAGAAAAAAATGCAAGTTAATGACTCAAAACAATGTTAGGTTGGTTATGGGATGATTTGGAAGTTTATGTGAATTTTATGTAATTTTTGTATTTATGCGGATTATATTGTTAATGTGTGGATTATTAGTGTAATTCATGAATTTGGAAGGAAAGAATGTAGATCATGTTATTCTCGGGTTTGGAGACAAATTCGGGTAAGTTGGAGCCTTATTTGGGTTGTTTGAAAATTGTATGGATTGTTTAAAACATTCTTGAATATTGTTTGAATGGTTTTGGATTAGTAGTCGAATGTATAAACGCGGATATTAGATTGAACGTAAGTAGTTGAAGTGATTATATTATGAGTGTTGTTGGAATATTATGTATGTTGTTGAAGTCGTGTAGGAAGAACTAGTAATGTTGGAATGCATTGGGAATTGATTATTGATATTGTAGTTTGGTTGTTGGTTTTGTTGTTGAAGTTAGCCGAGTTGAAATCTCTCGGTTGGTGTATTTACTGGGAAATGTCGCCAAAATTTCGAGAATTTAATGTCCGTTTGGAATTGAATGCCTAAGTGCGTGTAGCTAATGTTAATATATTTGGCGTTATGTAGATCTTGGAGCATCCGAGAGTTGAGGTTTTCTGGCTTATCTTTGCGAGCGGAAGAGGTATGTAAGGCGTTACTTTTCTATTCTTTGGCATGTCTTAGTACTACTAGGCTATGACCCGAGCCTCGGGGTAATTCTACTCTTAGAATCCGAGCTTAGTTACGTACTTTATCCATTCCTAAAGATCTACTCTTTAATGTAACCAAACTAAGGTTCTTATGTTTTCAAAAGATTGCATTTCAAAAGTTTTATAAAGAGTTTTGCTATTAAAAAGGGTCCCGAACTTCAAACGCCCATAACTTTTGCATACGAGTTCGGAACGCCCCAAAACATAATAGGTAAGTTCATAAGACATAACTTTCCCTAACTCTCGTAGTCGGTTCGGACGGGGGGTCGAACCCGTCCGTGGGGCTCGCGGCTTCTCTATGCTATCCTTAATGACTTTCGAAAAAATTTAATACTATTTTCGCTTTGACTTCCGCATATGGATTTCTTACTTACTTGATAATTTATGATTATGATTTTATGCATATTATTGTCACTCACGACTCCGCTCGTGCATATGGTTAGTGATTCTTTCACCGGATCCCGGGCCGGTTATGCTCGTGCGCACTTTGATATATCCCGGAGTATGATGTGTTCCGATACGCCGAGTCCCCTTTGGCCGGTACCGTGTATATTTGGCGTTACGGGGGGTACGGCTTTATGATGTGATATGATATGTCGGTGTCGAGATTTGAAACCTTCGGGAGTATGATGTGGTATGGCGCCATCGACAGGCGGGCGACCATCGTTCTAAGAGCCTATGCATGACTTATATTTTAACTAAATACTTTGACATTCTGCATACCATATTTATTTTCTGTATTTGATCCTCATGATTCTGTAGTTCTCCTTTACATACTCGCACATATTCCGCATCGACCCCCTTTTTTTTTTCGTGGGGTTGCGTTTCATGCCGCCCGTACACGCTCACCTTGATCCACCCGCTAGACACCTATTTCTGCTTTCAGAGTGCTCCTTCGTCCGGAGCTTTATTTGGTATATATACTTTTATGATGCATATGTATATATTTATTCAGGGGTACGACGAGGCCCTATCCCGTCATATGATTTTGTTACTTCGTTGAGGTCCGTGGATACGTTCCGCGGGTATGGCTACATCTGTACAACTATGTGTGTGTCTTATATATTTTGGGCGGTTCACCCGCCACGGCACCCCCGTCGGCTTGCCTCCGTGTATATTTTGAGATTAAATACATTTGTGACAAACCCTAGCCGGCTTATGCTACTCATGTTGACTATTATGCTATATTTGAGGCTATATGTGATTAATTATGATTATGCGAGTTAATATGCTAATTCTGAGTATCGGGTACGTATAAGTGTCCAATTCGGACATTAATCACGGCTACGGGTTGGGTCGTGACGGTCGATGTTCGGATCTTCCAAACAATTACGCCCTATGGGGGCCGGGTTCACACGCGCCGGTCGGCCGTGGTAGAGGCTAAGGGAGAGCTAAAGGGCCCGACGGTCCTCGGACCGTATTTATGCTTTGGCCGGACGCCAAGATTTGAGTCTTCTCCTAATGTTGTCACTGGTATATTATCGGTACTTTCTCATGATGTATATGCCTTGATAGATCTGGCTCCACATTGTCATATGTTACTCCATATATTGCGGGTCCAGAATCAAACCGTAGTCGATTAAACCTTTTGAGGTGTCTACACCTTCGGAGAATCGGTAATAGCTAGCCGAGTATATAGAAATTGTGTGATTGTGATTTGTTATCGCCGTACTATTATTGACTTGTATGAGTTAAAAATGGTGGACTTTGATGTTATTATTATTAGAACCCGTATTTTTGTACATTGGAACAATCCAGATTAATTATGATAAGTTAAGGACAAAACTAATTCGGGATACAAAGTCGAGATTTTTGACCTTCGATTTTATTTTGAGATATAAGTCGTGCATGAATTTATTGGTATGGAACAATTAGGAGAATTTGGGACCAAAAGTGATAAAATTGGAAGTTGGAAAAATCATCCATTTTCCATGGCTAGCCGTGTAGAGTTGAGACACAAAGTGTGTTCAATTTTAATTGGAACAACACATGGTGTGGGCCAAGGGCGATTGTACACTTCATATAATGGAAAGATGACTAACTAGTCTTCATTTACACTTCACCACACTTAGAAAAATTTTCAAGAAGTTGAAGAACCAACAAGCTTGTTCTCGGCCAACCAAGAGAAAATTCAAGTCCCATTTCTAGCTCTTCTAAAATTATTTTGATGATGCAAACCCACTATTTTGAGGTCCCTAAGTAGCGTGGAAGCGTCGTTGGAGCGATCAACCCTTTATTTTTCATCCTTGGAAACCCTAGGCTCTTGTGGAATTGAAGAGAAAAGGTAAGAATTGATTATGTTTATGTGTTGTAGAGGTTGTATGTATGTTGTAGTATGCTAATTGGATGGAAAATCATGAAATATGGAATGTAGGAAGTGAGTTGTGTGTGTGGTGCTTGAGCCGTGTAAGTATGTGTGTGTTGTGTGTGTTAGGTTGTGTTGAAACTATGAATTAATGTCTAGTTAGTATATCATGATCATTGTAAGGTGAAGAACGATTGAGAATCATCCATATATGTATATGTGTAGTGTTGGTCGAAATGGGTCATATTATATGACAATGAACGAATTAATATTGCTTAATGTTTTAGTCGTCGTCGTTATGAATTCTATGTTGGAAATGAATGTTTATTGACTCAAATTGATATTGTGATTGTTGCGGACTGAATTGGAGATTATTGTACATTTAATGTAAATCGTATATGGATGAGAATAGCATTGTTAGAATGTGAATTGTGGATGCGGTTCATGATTTGAAAATGAGGAATGGGTTAAGTGAGGTTCTCGGGTTTGGGGGGGGAATTCGGCCGAATTGGAGAAAATTTTTGGATTGTTGGAAATATTGTATGAATTGCTTAGAATGTCTTTAAATATTGTTGGTATGGGTTCGGTTAGTATGTGAATGTATAAGCGTCGATGTTGGCTTGAAGGTAAGTCGTCAAATTGAATTTATGAATGTTGTTGAATGATGGAAAAGAGAGTTATTAATGTTGAATTACCTTTCAGATTGGTTGTTGATGTTGCTAGGTTGGTTATTGATGTTGTTGTTGATTGATTTGGCCGAGTTAAATTCTCGGGATAGCCTATTTACGGGGAAATGCGCCCAATTACGTAGAATTAAGGGCAAATTGGAATTTAATGCCCAAAAAGTCTTTAGCTAATGTTTGGCATTTTATGGCTTGTTTATAGATCGTGGGAGCCCGAATCGTAGGTTGGATTTAGCTTGAGTTTGGATCATATTGGAGAGCGTTTGAGGTATGTAAAGTAACCTTCTTTCCTTGGCATGCCTTAGTTAAAATAGGCTATGATACAAGCCTCGAGGAAACTCTATTCTCGCAATCCGAGCATGTCTATGATTCGTTTTTTGTTCCTTGGTATTCTTGTGTTGATATGACCAAACATTGATCCTAATGACCTTGAAATTTATAAGTTGCAAAAGTTACATGAAAGCTGATTTTTTTTTAAGAGTTTATTCTTTAACGATTCAAAAACTACGAACGCCCATAACTTATATCGATTGCCTTGAGATTTTCGTAGAAGGTTGTATGATGTTAGACGAGCCCGGCTCGGGTCTACACTCGTCCGTGGGTCCCGCGACGTTCCCTTATGTAATTTCGACAACTTTTGAAAGAGAATGTTGTAATTATTATTTTGATTTCCAATATGACTATTTTACTTATCTTTTAGATTATGATAATGATTTGATGCATATGATCCCTCACTACTCCGTTCGTGCATTCTCGTATATCCTTCGCCGAGTCCCGGCCGGCTCGTTGTCGTGCGCATTATGATATACTCCGTGTTATCCGTGTTTATGATTCACCGAGCTCTCGCTCGAGGGCCAGGTCCTACTATATTTGGTGTTATCGTGTATGGCGATATCTTGTGTATGATATGTGACGGGGATACGGAGATTTGAAACTTTCTCTCGGGTGTTATGCCGTGTTATGGCGCTCATCGATGAAAGGCGTGCGACCATATTTCCGTGTCTCTATGCATGATTTATATTTTGAAGTAATATTTTGATATTTTTGGAAATGCATTTACTTTCTGTACCTCTATTTCGATCATGACTCAGATTTGTATACTACATTTTCTGCTTTGCATACTCAGTACATATTTCGTACTGACCCCCTTTATTCGGGGGCTGCGTTTCATGCCCGCAGGCGGACGCACGCTTTGGTGATCCACCTATTTAGGACACCCTGTTTCATTCCTGGAGTGCTCCCTTATTCCGGAGCCATATTTTTGGTATATATTCGTACGTTGCATTTGTATACATTTGTTCGAGGGCACGGCGGGGCCCCGTCCCGTCATATGATTCCGTTTGTCTCTGTTTAGAGTGCTATGGACATGTATGTGGGTTAGGCCTATTCGTACGTGTGTGTTTGTATATATATGTTTGGGGGCGATCCCATTCGCCGTGGCAGCCTTGTCAGCTTGCATTTGTGTATGTTGTGGGCCGTTGCGCCATTTGATAGCCTTGTCGGCCCGCATATGTATATATGTTATTTTGTTGGCCCTGTGTGGCCTTTGTTGGTATTTTTACGCCACCGCAGTGGTTATTTCCAACCGGATAGTCCGTAAAACAAAGGAAACTCTGCCGAAATTTTTCTGGAAATTATATAAATTTGAAACACAGCCTTGTCGGCTTCGTATATACCGAGATGTGTTTGATATTATCTCGAGGAAGTGTTTGGGTGCCCGTGTCGGGCACTTCACGGCTTACGAGGGGTCGTGACAATTATGGGCATGGATTGGTGGCTTCTACTACGCCAATGTCGATTGTAGAATGAAAATGGTTCGTTTCCAATTTTTGGGAGAACCGCTTTAGAATGGAAAGGAAATACGGCATCACCAAAGTAGGTTTATTTCCTACCAAAGGCAAGGAAAATGATTACAAAAGGTTGCATTTATCATCTAGTATTCCAAGATGTAGAAGCTGAACCGCCGACTTTTCAGTCGGTTCCCGTAGTGAATGAATTTCCGGATGTGTTCCCGGAAAAGCTTCCAGGACTTCCTCCTGAGCGGGAGATTGATTTTGCTATTGACGTGTTGCCCGACACTAAGCCTATATCTATTCCTCCTTATAGAATGGCTCCCGCAAAATTGAAAGAGTTGAAAAGAGCAACCGAAAGACTTGCTCGAGAAAGGCTTCATTAGGCCTAGTTCATCCCGAAGTGGGAGCACCGTATTGTTTGTCCGAAAGAAAGATGGCTCTTTAAGAATGTGCATCGATTATCGGAAATTGAATAAGGTGACGATCAAGAATAAATATCCTCTTCCAAGATAGATTTGAGATCCGGATATCATCAAGTGATAGTTAGGGAGAACGATATCCCTAAGATAGCTTTCAGAACAAGATATGGCCATTTTGAGTTCCGGGTAATGTCATTTGGGCTAACTAATGCACCGGTGTTTTATGGATTTAATGAATGACGTGTTCAGTGACCTTTCTAGATTTGTTCGTGATTGTGTTCATCGATGACATCTTGGTGTATTCCATCCGAGGCGAACATTGGATCATTTGCGTTTTCCTCGAGTTCTTCGAGAACAAGAGTTGTTTGCAAAATTCTCTAAGTGTGAGTTCGGTTGAACTCGGTAATGACTTCTTTAGGCACATTGTTTCAGCCCGAGGGAATTTGGGTAGATAGCCAAAAGATTGAGGCCGTAAAGACTTGTGGGGCCCAATGACTCCTATGGAGGTACGTAGCTTTACGGGCTTAGCGGATATTACGTGGAGGTTTGTTGAAGGTTTTCTTCTATTTCTGCACCACTTACAAAGCTGACCCAGAAATCGGCTAAGTTTCAATGGACAAATGCTTGTGAGCATGGTTTCCAAGAGCTAAAAGACCATTGACTTTGCCGGGGAACACTTCCCGATTGGAAGGCTATGTTGTTTATTGGATGCTTGTGCGTTGGGTTAGGCGTGTGTTGATGCAACATGGCAAGGTGATCGCATATGCTTCAAGGCAATTAAGAAAACATGAAAAGAATTATCCAACCTATGATCTTGAATTGGCGGCAGTGATCCATGCATTAAAGATATGGAGACATTATTTATATGGTGTTCATGTAGACATTTATACAGATCATAAGAGCCTTCAGTATATCTTCAAGCAAAAAGAGTTGAATTTGCGGCAACGACGATGGTTAGAATTGTTAAAAGATTATGATGTTGATATCCTATATCACCCCGGAAAGGCAAATGTTGTGGCTGACGCTCTTAGCCGCAGATCTATGGGAAGTTTATGTTATATCCCGTATTTTTATACGACGGATTATTCGTAAGCTAATCGGCATAAGTCCAAGGACAAGATTATTTTGAGGTTATAAATAATTATGTCATGCTCACAAGTGATAGGTAAGTGGCGCGAAGTTTAGAGGTTAAGCAAATCGACTAGTATAAGTTTCATTAATATTACACCCGTACTTTCGGGCTATGGTTCGAACCGCTCGCACCGGAGAATTTGGTCTATTCAAGTATGCAAATAAAGAGATTGGTGTACAAAAGGATGAAGTCGCGAAATAATTTAGGACTTAACAAGTGCGACGACGATGATTGAGAATAATATTTGGTGTATGTATAAAGAGGCTATGGACTAGAGTTTTACCACATTATTATGACCATGAGTATATGAAGTGTATTAAAAATGATTACTATTTAAGTAAATTAAGATCAAGAAATTAATTATGTGGGTAATTGATTAAATGTTAGAATAAAGTGGAAGAGTATGGAGTTAATCGTTGTACTAATTAAGACTATTGGATGTATATTGCATGGACGGCAATTTTTTTTCCACTTAAATGAGCAATATCTAGATTCATAAAGGTTTGCCACGCATTGAATTAGAGGATAACCACCAGATTGGTGATTCATGATAGATAAAGTGTTAACATGACACATGTAAAGTGAGACCATGATAATTTTGCACCTTAATATTGTTTCCTTACAACTCACGGTTTAAGAATTCAAATAGAATTAAATTGGATAACTTGATACCAAGACTAAGATTTGAATAATCAATGCACTATATGTATACGTACATGATCAGCCTTTTCTTGCGAGGAGGAATATCAAGAGGCAGTAACGCGAGTTCCAACTTGCGGGTTTTGTTCTCCGCTTCGACCTCGTTGTTTTATTTTGTCGTGTTATTGAATCCGGGCTTTCTTCGAAGGGAAGTAAAGTGAAAGAAGATCATTTCTTGGAATATAAGGTAAGATTTAAATTCATCCCGGTGTGGCTAAATTGTGAGATGGGAACTACGAAATTTATTGCGGGAAATCGGGTAAGTTATTGTTGTTGTGTGGGCTGATTTGAGGTATATTTTTGGGTTGTGTTGTGGCTGGAAATTGTTGGGGGTAAATTAAGTATATTGTTGTGGTTGTCATTGATATGTATTTTGAAGGAAAAAAAATTTGGAGAAGTGTTTTTGATAATCGTATTCGAGTTTGTCGCTCCTTAGAAAGTATTATGGATATATATACCTATTGTATTGCTGAGATTTACATTGTTGTTGGGTTGTGGTGATATATCGAATTGGGAGACATTAATGATATAGGGGAGATGCTGCTCGTTACGTTTTAGAATTAAGTTATCAATTGATATATACGATATACGAAAGCTTTCTTAAGTCATGTACATATTCTTACGATTATAGGTTTGGCATATTAATTGTGGAAGTTCGTGGTTGGACTGAGTTCTTGAACGACGTGAGGTATGTAAAGCCTATTCCTTCTTTCTTTTGGCATGTCCTAGATGTAAGTAAGATACGATATGAGCTCTGGGGTAATTCTATTCATAAGTTCCGAGCATGTTTATGATTCTTATTCACTTTTTGATATTAGAACTCTTAATGTAGTCGAGTTACTGCCCTCGAGTTTCTATATGATTGGATAGCAAACGATACATAAAAGTTCCTATTCTTGAAAGACTTCATAATGACTAATGACCATAATTTTTATAAGCTGTCACGTATTAATATGATACATGTCTATGATCTCTGAGGCATTATTGATATAGTTCGTAATGATATTCAAAGAGTACTTAATGATTATTATCCCGTTGCTCGAGCGTTGATTATCCTACTTATCTATTGAGTCTCAAAAGATGATTTATATGCATATGGTTACTCACTACTCTCGTGCATACTTGTCACATCTTTCCGCGAGTCCCGGCCGTGACATGTTCTCGTGCACGGCTCATTTGCATTATTCACCGAGTCCCTCACTAGAGGGCCGAGACACATTATATATATGTATATGATGATATGATGACATGATGATATGATGACACGGGGATGGCGGCCAGGATGGCATATGATGATTCTATTCATCGAGTCCCTCACTAGAGGGTCGTGACACGTTATATGTACATATATATGATGATTTTATTTACCGAGTCCTTCACTAAAGGGCCGGGACATGTTATGTATATGCATATGTATAGGATGATTATCTAATTATGTCATTAAGTCCCATAACGGGGGTTAGGTATGATGTTGACACGCATGATTTATGTTTCAAAGGCAAGCCTTGTGGTTTTCTGGTTATTGTACTAGTTTTCTACACTCCTTATTTTAGTATGATCCTGTTTACTATATTTCATGCTTTACATGCTCAGTACATATTCCGTGTGACCCCTTTCTTCGGGGGGGCTGCGTTTCATGCCCGCAGGTACAAATACTCGCTTCGGTGATCCGCCAGCTTAGGATTTCTATCCAGCTACCTTGGAGTGCTCCCTTGTTCCGGAGCCTAGCTTTGTGGTACATATCCCTTTAGTTGTATATATGTGTCAGTTCAGGGGTACGGCGGGGCCCCGTCCGTGTCATATGATACCGTTGTTACTTTTAGAGGTACGTAGACATATGTGTGGGTTGTATATAGTTACTTGTTCGATTCTTTTATGCATGACTTATGTTTTGGGACGTTCCCATTCGTAGTGGCAGCCTTGCCGGCTTGCGTATATATAGTTGGGGCGTTCCCACATGTTATGATAGCCTTGTCGGCTTATGTACGATGTTATCGGTTGGAAGTTGTAACTCCTCGAGAGACAGGTTGTTGTGGTATGTATATATATGCGACAGTTTCGAGACGACGTCTTGCCTTTTTACATAATTTCCTTATCATGCTAGTTATGGGCTGATTATAGCTAACAGGTGTGTATACGAGTGTCTAGCTCGGGCACTAGTCGCGGCCTACGGGGTTGGGTCGTGACAAAAGTGGTATCAGAGCAGTTCATCCTCGGAGTGTCTACGGGCGGGTGTCTAGTAGTCTTGTTTATCGGTGTGTTGTGCACCACATCTATAAACAGGAAGCTACAGGCATTTAGGATGTTACCTTTCTTTCATAGCTAAGATCGTGCGATAGAGCCAAGCTATAGGAAATGAGATTTCTTATACTAACCTTTGATTTCGACGGAAAGAGCGACATCGACGAAGAAGGCGACCGATATATGGAAGTTACAAAGCACGCGGGTAAGTAAAGGTACGAAAGGTATATGTCGGGTAAGGTATTGAGGTGCGATTGAAATGTAAAGTTGAAGATTGAAAGGGAAAGTAAACGGAAAGTGTAACAGCACTTTGAGTTGAACAAGAACACACGAGGTAAGTTCATCATTTTTTGTATGTTGTTGATATTGGGAGCCGATATGATGATATATATATATATGATATATATATATATATATATATATATATATATATATATATGTGTGTGTGTGTGTGTGTGTGTGTGTGGTATTTCACTGCGTGCGGTTTTTCGAGATAGTAAGAAATACGAGGGAAACTCGCCAAAATTTTCCTAGAAATAAAAAAGAGAATGAGACATAGGTTTGTGATATGACTTGAAAAGGTTGTACCAATAGTAATGATAGGACTTGACTAAGTTGCAGTACGGCCGACCTCGAGAAATAAGTTAGCTGTCAATTGATAAGCAAGGATAAATTATGACGAAGTCTATATAGTCAAAGAAGTAATAGTATGATTAAGATAAGAGTACGGAGGAAAAAGAATCGTGACGGATATGAATGTATTGATAAGACGACTTGTGAGATATTAAGGATAAGATCGACCAGAAAGGGTAAAAGGTTAAGAAGTGTTATACTATAGGATTGATTACGAACAGAATATAATGTTAATATAATGAGGATTGCTATGAAAATAAGTAAAGCCTAGTGAGGAAGTGACTGAAAGATATGACGTCACCTAATAAAGTATACAAGCGAGCTATAGAACGAATAAGAAAGATTTATAAAGTTCTTCTATAGGGAAAGTACAAAATAAAGATTATGATATAATGGAAAGGATAGCGACTACAAGAAAAGAAAGAGTAATTGAAAGAAGGAAATAAGAAGAAAGCGAGATAACAAAAGATAGCAATAGGTCATGACATGTGTAGCCGAGGACACGAGTACTATAAGTGACGGAACTGTGGAAGACCAAGTTATAGAAAGATGAGCAACGAGGTAGAATGAGTGCTAAGAAATGACTGATATGATAAGAACAAACAGGGATGAACGGAATATATTTTGAAAATGAGAAAGGGGTTATGCAGAAGTGATGTTTTCCGAAGGATACAGAGGTAGCACAAGATTTCTCGTGCAAGATAATAAAAGATAGACATAGACGGGAGAAATGATAAGGGAATTCTAACGGAAGCACCCAAGATAAGACCATTATTAAGACGAACTTGATATGTTTTTGAGTAAGTTAGAAGCCAGTGATGGGTACACAACAAGAGTAAAAAGGGCATAAGGCAGAAAAGAGTGCTGCGTGCACACGACTTCACCTCGAAAATAGTGGAATCCTTAAGGGACAAGGACGGTAGGCTTGAGGAACAAATGATGTATTATAAATTCATCAAAGGAAAACGGAATATGATATAGGTTGGGATAAAGATAATATTTCAAGAGAACTTTGACACATATCGACGGAATAAACGAGATTTTGCCTAATTGAGATTGGAAATAGGGACATAGAGGGCAAAAGTATAAACGGATAATGGTATAAGTACACCCTTAAAGGGGGAAGCGGGTGAGAGAAATGCAAGGGTGAGATGGAAAAAATTGACACTGCAATATATTTGATATGGATGCTTAAACTTCAAATGAGACCCCTTGCTGAAATAAGTTAGTAAGATCTGAAAGCCAGTAATAAATGGATAGAAGTCAAGATGGTAATTGAGGCAGTGTTAAGAAATTTTTGTAGAGGCCTTGAATGATATGACATTAGAAAGTGGGTGCTTATAAAAGGAAAGAATACGACAAGAGAATGGAAACGAGTAACGTAAGAGATATTATAAAGGATAGCAATGCTATGCTGGATTAGAGGCTAAGATGTTGGCAATAGAGTTGTTCGCTGATGCTATTGTGACTTATAAGTAGCAAAGGAGAAGGGATAGAAAATCTCCTATAGTATGAAGTGAGAAAATCAGAGGGTGAATAAAGGAAGGGAAAGGTGTTATACCTCGCATTTTGTACATTTGGATATTCCGAGTTAATGGCGGAAAGTTAAGAACAAGGTCATTTTTTTCGGTTTTGTTAAGAACGCATAAGTTGCAAATTCATTTTTTATTGGAATGGAGTGTTAAGGGTAAGATTGGAACAAGGAAAAGTAAGGGCAAACTTGGAATTTGGAATTTATTTCATGAAATAGCCATGAAAAGCCAAAGTGGCCATGTATAGTGGAAAGTGGGCCCCATCCATGGTTGCCAATATTTTCATGCCATAAGATGGCACATGTGTACATTACATATTTGGTGAAGCTATATATATGCACATGCATGGAATGACTAAGCAAGACTACAAATTCATCTTTTGAGACTTGAAGAAAAATCTAGAAAATTTGAGATAAGTGGAGAGAAAAAAAAAAAAAAAGAAAGAAAGAAAGAAAAAGGGGGCACATGACCGGACATGTGCCCATGTTTATATATATATATATATAAGTGATGAGGATATGAGACATATTCATTATTTTGTAAAGCCAAGAAAGTTCAAGAAAGATGAAAAAAAGTGAGAGAGGGTCGGTTATGGGGCAAACAGAACACAGTTCCCTAAACTTTGATGATGGGAAATTCTTTTCTCCTTGTTTCTCTACTAATTGGAAGGCCCTCGTCGACGTGGAGTAGTTGTTGGAACAAGAAAACCGCAACATTGTCGCACTTCGCCAATTCTAGCCGAGAAGAAGTTAAGTGGAAGGTAAGATTCAATCCTCCTTTATATGTTTCATGGATGTTTTGGATGTGTTGTAGCGTATGAAAATGGATGAAAATCATGGAATGTTGTGTGTGGTGTGTGTGGCCGTGAGTGAAGGGCCGCCATGGTGTAGGAAAAAATGAATTAATGTTAGTTAGTATTCTAGTTGTTGTTGTGATGAATTCTATAATATAAAATGAAGGTGTAATCGTTTAAATGGAGTTGTAAATCGTGTGGGCTGTTTTGAAAGCTAATGTGGTTGTAATGTGATTTCTTGTGTTGATGGAAATGATAATGCTAACGTATGGAATTGTTGATATAGTTTATGAATTTGGAAGAAGAAAATGTGTTATTGGTATTCTTAATATAAGTTGGAAGGTTTCAGGTGGAATGGCCTATGATGTTATATCCCGTATTTCATACATTCGGATAATTCGAGAAAGTCGTGGTAAGTTAAGGACAAGATCATTTTCAAGAATTATTTTAATGTACAAGTTGGTTATAAATATTATTTACGAACATTGGTAGTATGAGAATATTGAAGAAGGCTAGGGGAAAAATGGGAAGTTTACAAAAATTGTTTTTTTGAAATTTCTAGACCAAGCCAAGGCTTGTGTGTGTGCATGTGCATGTATATGTGGGTCCCACTCCTATATGGATGAAGCTTATGGAGCAAGCTAAGTGGTCATCTTTGTTAATTAAAAGAAAAGTTCAAGAAAAAGAAAGAAAATTCTAGAAAAAAATGAAGGAAGGAGGCATGTGCCCCTCACATGCTTGGAGGAGTTATATATATATGACATATTAGTCATATTCTCCAAAAAAAAAAAAAAAAAAAAAAAAAAAAGCTCTAGAAATTTGGAGAAAGAAAAACAAAAAGAAGAAAGAGCAACAAGAGAGGCCTAGGTTCGCCAAGGGAGGAGAAAAAGAAGACCAAAAAATCTTGTCCCAAAAATTCTTTTCTTCATGTATTCCTACTAAATTGAAGGCCCTCTTCAACATGGCACAATTGTTGGAACAAGAAAATTACTCTTTGTGGCACTTTCAAGAATTCAAGTAAGTGGGGAAGTTGAAGGAAAAGGTATGAATTCATCTCCGTTTTTATGTTATGAAGGCTTGTTTATGCTATGGAATGTAGAAAGGAGTAGAATTCATGAAAATATGGAAGTTTGCATGGTGGATGTGTGTGTATATATATATGTGGCCGTGTGCCTATGTTGTTATATAGGCAAGATAAATTTATTCTTATGTAATATTCTAGTTGTGGTTATTGTGAATTCTACATGGATAATGAAAGTGGATGAAATTCATGAAGTTGTAGGTGTTGGAGTTTTAGCCGTGTGGTGTGTGTTGTGTAGGAAAAATGAATGAGCTTCTATGTAGTTTCTTGATTGTTGTTGATATGTACTCTACGAAAATGAGAATTTGGTGGTTTAAGTTGATGTTAGAATGGTTACGGGCTGATTTGGGAGTTGGGGAGTTTTCGGGTAAGGTATGGTATGTTGATGGAAATGATGGGCATGTTGTGTAAGTTGTTTAAAATGTTCTCGAATTGTGTTTGAATGATCTTGAATTAGTAAGTGAATATGTAAACGTTGATATTGGTTTGGAAATGTGAAGTTGGAGTAGAAGTTGTTTGGAATATTTTCAAATTGATTGTTGATGTTGTTGGTAAAATTGTTAGTATTGTCGTGATAATGTGGCCGAGTTCCATTCTCGGGTTTGTTGTTGTCACTTTTGGCCGAGTTGAATTCTCGGAGATGGCGCATTTACAGGGGAAATGCTTTAAGAAATTTCGTAGACAAATGTTAATTCAAGATTTGAATTCTTAAAGATTCTAATGAATGTTTGGTAAATATGACCATTTGTAGATTTTGGGCGTAAACGGGAAGTGAGTTTGGACAAGCATAAGGCGCAACTAAGGTATGTAAAGTCCTCCCTTTCCTTCTCCTGGCATGTCTTAGCTATATTAGGTTGGAGTCTGAGCCTCGGGAAAGATTCTGTTCATAGAAACTCGAGTTCGATTTTGGGTACTATTCATTCAACATAATTGAACTAGAATCCTTATGTTTTGTTGGAAAAGCGTTTAAACATCCACAATTGTCACAAACGTAACCGAGCCATTCTGAAACTCCCATAGACGACTCCATAGAGTCTAACGTTTGTAATTTATGTACGCCACCTCGACTTGACCCGAGGTGGGCCCGCTATTTCCGAATCTGCTCCTATTGTGTTACTAATTTGTTTGAGCAATAATTAAAGGAAACCTTTAGCTACTCCCTCAACAAATAAACGATAAGTGTTTTTGATTATTCCTTGAGTCTTATGACATAGTTTGAAGCATAAAACAATCCTAGAAAGATTACTTTGATATAACCCATTGTGATATCCGCAAGACATACACTATGATTATCGTTTGAATTCTTTTATATGATCTATTAGTTGAGTTGTTCTCTAATTATTCCATTGAACCCTATGATATATTTTGACATATCCAAACAGCTTAAAAGTTGCTTTAACGACGTAATCATCCGGGACATCCGAATGACTCGTCTACGATTGTCATCTTATTTCTCTCATAAATGACTTATCGTTCGCACTAACTAATGAGACGTACTTTGGGGTAATTCTGCTCCTTAGTTTCAAGTTCGATATGATTTGTAGGCCCTCTCTAATATGAATGGTCCCAAGACAAATATTCTGACATAAATACTCCGATACGAGTAGCCCGATACGAACATTTGATACAAGCATTCTCATATGGATATTTGACATACGTATTTTGATACAGGTACTCCGATATGAATATTTTGAGATAGGTACCCCGACATAAGCGTTCGATGTGAATATTCGATATGGATATGCGGTTCGAAATAAGAAATACGTATAAGTAATCTAATGTAAATATTTGGTAAAAGTACTTTTACTATAAGTATTATGATATCAGTATTTTGGTATAAGTATTCTGTCATAAGTATTTTGATACAAGTATTTTGATACAAGTATTTTGATACAAGTATATAAAAATTTTGATATAAGCATTCGGTTTAAATAATACAAGTATGGAATGCTCGATAGTATGATGTGTTTGGTTCGGCATGCGTGGTATATGTCCATCCCCGGCCACCGTGTATATGGAGTATGATATGCAGTTTAGATCTTGTGGTATATGTCCAGATCTCGAATCTTATGGCCTGATTATAATCTTGTGGTATATGTCAGATCTCACGATTCACAGGTGAATCTGATTCGGGGATCTTGTAGTATATGTTAGTCCCGATTCACGGGGTATATGGATTATGATGTGGTCGGTTCCCCGGTTCTCATGGTATATGTCGGTTCGGTACCGCGTCTATGTATGATATGATCGGTTTCACGTGGTATGCGACCCCGTCCCCCCCCCCGGTACGCGTTATGATACGCAGGATCCGTCACGTGGTATGTGCCGTCCCCCCACCGTGTATGTGTTATGATAAATGGCTTCGGTGGTATATATGTCCCCGGTGTCGGTGTGTATGTTATGATGTGTTTGTGTTATGGTGACCACCATATTTGCGCTCTCCTACGCATGCCTTTGATTTGCACCCCGTTTATGATCTGAAAGTAAAGCGTTTGATATTACGGATGAGTCGTATTTACTGTTGCCGATACTTACTCCCGATTGTCTTCCGCACTTCTCCGATCATGATAAGGTTTACCGTCCGATGTACTGTATATCCGATTCGATTATGATTTGTTAGCCGCATTCCGTACTGTCCGATTAGTTTTATGATTCTCGTTCTGATTTTTTGGCTTTACATACTCAAGACATTCCTTTGCATCGACCCCTATTCTTTCTGGCTGCGTTTATGCCGCAAGAACCTGAATGAGTAGCGATGTGCTTCGAGAAGATATTTCAATGATTGGCGAGCTCCAACTCTCCAGATCTTGCTTAAATCAAGTGCTTTTGTATGATGTACGAAGTTATAGTAGAGACTTTGCGGACGTGTCGTATGATATGCGTCGATTTGGTTTGTAACGGCTATATAAGCCGATGTATTGTTGTGCATTATATTTGCGAGATTTTATACGATTGCGCATTTTATTTGATAAAAAAAAAAAAAAAAGCATGTTCGCTTTAGAAAAAAAATTCATTATGTGCTTGCTAGTTATGTTTTGCATGCCTAGTATGATTATGAGTATTACAAAAGTGGTACCGGTTCGCTCGGCCTAGGTAAGGGTCGGGTGCCAAATCCTGCATACAATAAGGTTAGGTGTGACACTATGGTTTGGGTTGTTTTGAATATTGTATAGGTTGCTTGGAAATGTTCTTAAATCATACTTGAATGGTTGCGGATTAGTAATTAATACGCGGTATTGGTATTGAATTGATCGTGATGTAGTTTATTTGAATATAAATGAAATGTTGTAATTGTGTAGAAAGAATCGCCAATATTAGAATGCGTTTGGAATAAATTGTTGATGTTGTTTATATGATGATTGGTATGGTTGTTGTTGATGATTGTTTTAGGCGAGTTGAATTCTCTGTGGTTGATGGATTTATAGGGGTCTTGCCCAAATTTCCATGAGAGAGTGTTAATTTTGAAATCGGATTCTTAAGTGCTTATGGCTAATGGTTGATATCTAATGTCGGGATTGTAAATTATGGGAAGGCATAAGTTTGGATTGCTTTAGAGAAACCAAAAGGGATGTTAAGGCTTTCCCCCCTTTTTTTAAAAGGAGATTTTAGATTGCGATTTCATAAAAGGGTTCCCCAAAATTTGTTGTTTTTTAAAACTTGTTTTTTAAAAGAATTTTGTTCAAAAAAGGGGAAAAATTTAAAAGCCAAAAACTTTCACGGGTGGGTTTGGGCGTTTAAACCATCGGATAAAGGGTTTTATAACGAAAAATAA
>NW_026714651.1:0-23906 GCF_029784015.1 Lycium ferocissimum | reverse complement strand
GCCCGTGCCCCCCTATGGCATGGGCCAATCATATTTGGCCATGTCATAGTGAGGTCCATTTGGCACACTAATAGCCTAATTAATGTTAATTAGTCTCTAATCCCCACTTAATAATCTAATCATGGTTAATTAATCCCTAATCTCCACTAATATTTCTATACCAAATAGCATTTATAACCAATTTGTGCAATTAAAATTAGGGATTAAAAGTCCTTGTTTCGTATCTGAAAATAATCTTGTCCTTGAACTTACCTCGATTAGCTCACGAATAATCCAATGTACAAAAATACGGGATAGAGCAATATAGGTCGATAAGGACAAACACATCTAACTATATACACATGTCTACGAGCCTACGAAGAATATATCATATCATATGGGCGGGACAGGACCCCGCCGTGCCCATAATTATGTGCATAAAAGAATCAATACCAAAAGATGTAGCTCCGAATGAAATGGAACTCCGCTATGTAGTCCCTGAGAAATATAGCTATGGATCAAGTTTGTCTCCTTTTTATTTTTTGCGGGCGTGACGCGGTGTCCACAAACAAAAGGACATCGGTACGAAGAATGTGCGAGTATGTAAAGCATGATCGATATCACTATGAAAGCATAATAGACAACGTATGAAATAGCATAGGATAGGGAGATAATAGTATCATCGTCATAACACTAACTTGCTTTTCATAGGGACATTCCATTTCTATTGCGTATCCGTGTACATACGTCCGTATCCGTATGTCAAGTATTCGTATCCGTACTCGTTTACATATCCTTTTTCATATTCGTAGTCATATATCCGTTCATACTCGTATTCATCTACATATTCATATTCATATCGTATACATAGCATAATCATACTCATATTGATATCATACACGTAGCATTTTCATAGCACATACCCATGACCCGACGGTTCGGTGTTTCACATACCTAGCCTACTAAGGTTCGATGTCAAACATACTGTGCCCTACCAAGGCTCGGGTTATCGTGCCCAAGCTACGGTGGTGTGCGTGCATTATATATATATATATATATATATATATATATATATATATATATATATATATATATATATATATACATATTTACTATATTCTACCGGCCATGCAAGCTCGGGGTTTCACAATAGCCATACATAGGCACATATACATATAAGCTAATAAGCATCTTTAGCATCGTTACTATCATCTTTTTCATTTCATCTATCACGGAGGATTACTCGTCATATAAAGATTTAGTACAATTGTAACATATCGAGGATCGTAAGCTTAGTAAACTTTTTAGGGCAGATCATTTGGAGACAGCTATGAGCTCATAGAAGAATAGATATTTGGCCAAAGAACCATGCCTTATGAAATAACGGTTTGCCTTCCTTTCCATTCAAATATTCTATCACTTGCACGGTTAGCTTTCAATGCTCACGTTTCTACTCCTTCATTAGAGTACACACTAACATTAGAAAAATCGATAGCTTAGCCTACTTGACTAAAGCTAGAGAAAATTGACATCATCTCCTTATTTGTACGACTTCCTCCATATCATATATAAACTCCCAAACATCAATGCTAACATTCACAACGTCATAACAATAACCTTTATTCACCTTCATTAACCTTACCTCAATTCACCCATCATCCACATTCATGGTCATAACATTAACAATACGTTCATTCATATACAACATCTATCCCATGTTCTCAATATCATTTATAACATGATTATAATCATAACATATCAAGAATCAAGACTCAATCCAAACATTTACTCAAAAGTGACACTATTCCCACATTCATGACCTCCATTTCTCCTTTTATTTCCTTATATAATCCAAGTGTTTCAACTTTCAAATACCTTAAACAATATAGAAATACCATAAAACTTACCTTAGATGGTGTAGGAATGAACCTTTGGGTGCATAGCTCACTTGAGCAAAACCCTAGTTTCACCTCTCCACTTGGATTTCTTGTCTTGGATGAACTTTAATGGTTTTTTACACTTGATTCACTTAATTGATGTAGTTGATCACTAGTATCTCTTGAATTTTTTATGGGAAAAAGTTTTCTGAGAGAAGGTGAAAAATGGAAATGAAATAATGAACTTAGAACTCTTTAATAACTCAAAATCGTCTGTCGGGAAAATATATGGACACTTATCCTTATACGGTCCGTATAAGTGACCGTGAAATCGACCCTTCAACATCTTCTCTCGTGACCATTATACGGCCCATTATACGGTCCGTATAAATTTATCGTCCGGGGAGCAAGGGACCGTATAATCCCTCGATGAGGGACCTTCGCATATGATAATTACGGTCATTATACGGACCGTATAATCGACCATATAACCCATCACCACCGATCTTATTCTCGTCACTTCGTTTTGATCTCCGATCCTTATGGAACCTTCTTAACACTTGTTTATCACTCATAACAATCTAAGGACGCCATAACTCTTCTCCAAAATATTGTTAAGTCGTCGTTAACTTGTTACTGCGTAAACCTTTCTCCGATAAAAATCGTATGCCTTGTCTTCTCTTGGAGAAATTTCTCCCCCTTACTTCGAATACTTTTGAAATTAATTAGGGTCATCAAATGTAATTTCTTACTTGTCAAATACCATATACTTCGTGCTCTTCGTTAGCCTATTCTGTGCATCCACGAAAAATTTTTCGAGGTGTAACAAGAATTATCCGACCGCTGACCTTGAATTAGCGGTTATTCATGCTTTGAAGACGTAGAGACACTATTTCTATGGCGTTCATATTGATATTTATACATATCACAAGAGTCTCCAATTTTATTTTCAAACGAAGGAGTTGAACCTTCGGCGAGGCGGTGGTTAGAATTATTAAAAGATTATGATGTGAGTATTTTATATCATCTTGGGAAGGAGAATGTACTAGCTGATGCACTTAGCCGCAAATCAATGGGTAGTCTATGTGAGGTCCCTCCGAAGAAGAAATAATTAATCCGTGAGCTTCGCATTAGCTAATCTCGGAGTTCGTCTAATTGATTCAGGCAATGCAAGAATTGGTATTCGCAACCCAGCTGTTTCGTCCTTGGATATGGAGGTGAAAGAGCGCCAATATGAAGACCCTCAGTTAAGTCGCTATAGAGATACATTTCCTAAGGAAGAGAAGTCGCCGGTTAATTTTTACTACGAGATGGAGTTCTTAGTGCACCGAGACAGGCTATGCGTTCTAAATGTTGCGAGACTACGTCGTCGGATTCTAGAAGAAGCTCATTACTCTCGGTATTCCATCCACCCAGGAGTGACAAAATGTATCATGATCTCAAGCTAATGTATTGGTGGATGGAATGAAGAAAGACATAGCTTTGTAGCTCAGTGTTCAAATTGCCAATAAGTGAAAATTGAGCATCAAAAGCTAGGAGGATTGCTACAAGCAATGGAAATTCCATCTTGGAAATGGGAAGTGATCAACATGGATTTCATTGTAGGGTTGCACTCGTTCAGCAAAAGTATGACTCCATATAGGTAATTATTGACATGACTACGAAATCGGCTCATTTTCTTAGGTCAAATCCACATATTCAGGCCGAAGATTATGCAAGGTTGTATCTTAAGGAGATAGTGCGACTTCATGGTGTCCCGATATCTATTATCACCGATAGAGAGGGCATAATTTACAGCTAAGTTACTGGAAGTCTTTCCAAGAAGGTTTGGGTACTTAAGTGAGACTTAGCACAGCATTTTACCCACAAACTGATGGACAAGCTGAACACACTATTCAAACCTTGGAAGATATGTTATGGGCATGTATACTAGATTTTGGGGGTAGCTGGGATGATCACTTGCCTCTTATCGAGTTCGTATACAACAATAGCTACCATTCCGGTATTCGGATGGCCCGTATGAAGCTACTATATGGAAGAAAGTGTAGATCCCCAATTGGGTGGTTTGAAGTAGGAGAGGTATAGCTAATAGGTCCGGAGTTGATTCAACAAGCGGTGGAAGAGATCAAGGTTATCCGAGATCGATTGTTGACAGCCCGAAGTCGCCAGAAATCTTATGCTGACAACCGTCAGCGAGACTTAGAATTCCAAGTTGATGATTGGGTATTCCTCAAGGTATCACCGATAAAGGGGGTAATGATATTTGGCAAGAAGGGAAAATTAAGTCTTCGATACATTGGACCTTATAAGATTGTTCGCAGGATAGGCCAAGTAGCTTATGAGCTGGACTTACATCCATGACTTGAATTAGTCCATCCAGTTTTCCATGTATCAATGCTCCATAAGTGTGTCAGAGATCCTACTAGAATCGTGCATGTGGATGATGTTTATGTCACGGAAGGGTTGGCTTATGAGGAGGCACCCATTGCCATACTAGATAGGCAAGTACGGAAACTTAGAAATAAAGATAAAGAGGTAGCCTCAGTTAAGGTCTTGTGGCGAAATAATAATTGAGAGGAAATGACTTGGGTAGCGGAAGAAAACATGAATTCCAAATATCCGCAATTGGTTCCACCCCCGGAAGAGATTTGAGATGAGACATCAGTATCCTGAGGTATGTAATGCTTTCTTTCTAATGCTTTGGTCGTGTGTGGCCATATTTTTTTGCTATTGTATTGTAGCCCTGTGAGGCGATGCTATTGTGGGCTGTTGTGATAGGATGGTAGCACCACATTATAGGGGAAACTCTGGCAAAATTTCTGTAGAATTCCCGAGAACTTAACATTCGAGGACGAACGTTTTTAAAGGAGGGAAGAGTGTTACACCTCGAAAAAATTTCATGTCATCCGGTGGTATATAGACTAACGTAGGGTAAGAAGTATATGATGTTTCTTCAAGTAAGAAGTAGTACTTAACGGTTCTAATTAAGATTCCAAAGACATTTGAAGCAAGAGAAGAAAGTTTGATGAAGAATGTAACGTATAAGTCGTGTTTTGGAAGGGGTTTTGCAAAGTACCGAACTAATGTTAACTTAATGATGTCTTGAGGAAGAGTTATGACGCCCCTTAGATTATTAATAAAGTGTTAAACAAGTGCTAAGAAGGTTCCACAAGGATTGGAGATCAAACGAAACGACGAGAACAAGTTCGGAGAAAAGGTGGATTATACGACCATTTATACGGTCCGTATAACCGTCACAGTGAGGGGTGGTCACTGGGCGTATTGTACGGTCACTTATATGGATCATATAAAGTTATACGGACCATATAATGTACCGTATAATGGTTACAGAAAGGATCATTATTGGCGCAATTTCACGGTCACTTATACGGACCGTATAAGTGTCTGTATAGTTCGTGACGGGTCAGATTTTCCCAATTATAAATATAAGACCCCAATTTATTATTTTCATTTTCTTATTTCCTCCACTTCTCTCAAGACCTCAAGAATATTCCACACCCTTCATTTACAAGAATTCAATGGAAATCAAAGATCAATACCAAAACCTAGTAGAATCAAGTGCAAGAATGCTAACTAGGGTTGATGGAGGCTAGAAATCTCTTTGGAATTGAAGGTGGGGTTTACTCCAAGTGAGGCATTTCCATCCAAAATCCATTCCTACACAATCAAAGGTGAGTTTTATGATCATTTCATGTTATCTAGTCATGTTATCTAGAATATTGAATGGTTGAAAGACTTGGATTGTGGAAGAAAGTAGAATATGGAGCTCAAATGTGAAAATAATGGTGTTCTTGAATGGTAGTTTGACATGATCCATAATTTTTGAGATGTTATGAGTATAATCTTGTTGTGAATAATATTAAGAACGTTGGAAAAGCATTATATGTGGATGAATACGACGTTGGATGATAACCATGGTTATTGATGACTTTGAGAGGGAATTATAAGAAGTGAATAATGGCCAACTTAACAAAGTTTATTGATTATGATATTGTGGGTGTGTTGTTGATGTTTGGGGGTTGTTATATTATATGGAGAAAGATGTAGAAACAAAGGAAGTGCTGCCTAATTTTCATTAGCTTTAGCTTAAGCTTAAGTATGTTTCCGATTATCTAATCTTAGTACGAATTCCCTTGAATGTAAAGTTATGAACTTGGAAGGAAGCGTTTAGTCGGCAAGTTAGAAAGGCGAAAAGGTATGTAAGGCTAGTCCCTTCTTTTCTAAGGCATGATTCCTACAACATGACTTCCTTTATCTTTCCATGACTCTCTTACATTCCGGAAACTATGATTATCAAGAGCTTCTCATGAAATAAAGATAAGAGATGCGTTGTGAATATGAAATGATGATGATAAGTCTAAGTCTAGAGACACCAAAGCTTATGATATGATACTTTTATGAAAGCTAATGATTCCTTGATGTTATTCATTGTTGCTAGACTCACCTTATAATGCTAGTTCCTTCAAGATGAGGCATGATGATTATGACTACTCCATAATGGAATCAGGGGATTCTCGACCTTACGTCACCTCGATAGAGTTATAGCTTGTCTTTGAGTTCTTATGCATGCTTTATGATAAGTATATAATAATGAGATTACACCGTGCCTATATGGATGGGCAGACACCGCTAAGGCGGGCGGCATGTACACTATGTCTAGATGGCATGGGCAGACACCACTAGTGGGCGGCATGAGATGGTCACCCCGGATGCAGGAGGCCTGGACGCGGGCTAATGATGATCACACCGTACCTATATGGTCGGGAAGCTTATATATACATACTTGATATGCTGTTATTTATGATATAAGTTAGCATGCATTATTCAATCTTAAGTGACATTCAGTTACAGGTTGTTTCCACACTTGATGTTTCCTTATCTCTTCGATATGTTATTATTGTTCATGCCTTACATACTCAGCACAATGTTCACTCACGTCCTTTCTTTATGGACTCTGTGTTCATGCGCACAGGTAGACAGGAAGGTGGCCCAGATTCATAGGAGTCTATCGAGCGGCTATGCGGGGCACTCACTATTGCGGCGTGCCGATTATTAATGTATTCTTTTGTGTACATATATGGGCATCGACGGGGTCTGTCCGTCCTTATGTCTCGGTATTCTAGTAGAAGCTCGTAGATACGCGTGTGGGTAGTAGTTGTCCCATGGATACATTAGTGTATATTCTTGTATATTATTTTTGCATCCGTGAGGGCTTATATATATGTATGTGTTGCCTTTGAGATTGTGTATATGTCCAGGTTAGGTATGATGGTTAGCATTATGAGTGGTGCTCGGTAGTTAGCTCCGGTACCGTCGTAGCCTAGTCGGGTCGTGACAACGAAGATATTTTCGACATATGCATGATATACATATATTTTCTTTAGCACAGCAACTTGGTCGGGAGACATTTTCTTTTGCCTAGCCTACGGGTCGGTGAGACGAATATGCACGGCCTACGGGTCGGTGAGACGGTGCACGCCTACGGGTCGGCGAGACGGTGCACGGCCTACGGGTCGGTGAGACGATTGTCCGGCGGACGGGTCGGTGAGTTACCTAGCCGACGGGTCATTGAGACATATTGCCTGGCTACTTGGCCAGTGAGATTTTATAGTTGCCTGGCCACTTGGTCAGTGATATATATATATTAGTAATATATTGCATTTCATATGAGGCAGGTCAGTTGAGATAGTCTGGGAATTCTTTGGCCTCCAGATTATATTGTTTTCAGTTCAGTTTCAGTTATTGTTTGCCTTACATACTCGGTACATTGTTTCGTACTGACGTCCCTTTTGTTTAGGGGCGCTGCGTTCATGCCGCGAGGTTCGGTAGCCGGACGTGTGATCCGGCTCGGTAGGTCTTCCACTCGGTGACCGCAGTGTGCTCCGCTTGATCGGAGTTGTAGCCTTTTATGCTATTTTGACATGTAGATATGGATATGACGAGGCCTTGTCCTATCCTTTCTACAACTTGTGTTCCATAGAGGTCTGTAGACAGTTGTATGTAGTTGGGATGTTATGTAGCCTTATCGGCTCTCATTTTTGTGGTACAACATATGTAGCGACCTTGTCAGCTTGCACTACTATCCTCAGCACGTATGTGTATGTATATATATATATATATATATTTATATATATCCGGTGCTTATGAGTTCTACGATGCAGAGTCCATTTTGTTAATCTTACAGGAGATAGTATACCTCAATGATAACTTATTTATGGGCCACCATGTTGCTTAGTGAGATTCAGGTACGGATTTAGGGGTGCCTGGTCAGTAGAGGTCGGGCACTCATCATGACTCATCGGATTGGGTCGTGACAGAAGTGGTATCAGAGCAGTTCTGCCCTAAGGTTGTCTACAGACCGTGTCCACCAGAGTCTTGTTTATGGGTGTGAAGCGTGCTACACTTATAAACAAGAGGCTACGGGATATTTAGGAATCATTGACTTTTCTTTCTATCTTAGATCGTGCAGTAGAGCCAGAGTCTAGGAAAGATCGTTACTGAGTCGCTTTTCCTGTGGGTAAGTACAGATTGATATAGATGAAGAGGTCGGCTTCTCATAGTGGGGGTGCAAGGAAGGCCCCCAGGGTGGACTCCGGACCACAGTAACCAGGACAGACTAGGATGAGTCTTAGTTACTCCATTGAGACAGATCCTTCTGAGAATATTTAGACGATTCCCCCAGAGCCTATGACTTCCATGGAGGAGGATCCGTCAGACGATAGCTATGAGACGGATGTTACAGCTCCAAAATTTTTCGTTAACATACAGTGAATAGAATAATGAAGGGCACGACGTATACGATGTTTTGATAAGTAAGAAATAACATTTGATGATTCTAAATAAGATTTCAAAGACAATTGAGGTAGGAAACGAAAGTTGTTAAAGAAAGCAAGATATATGTTGTGTGTGTGTGTCGGGCAGGATTTACGAGTATTGAATTAATGATGACTTAATGATGTCTGGGAGAAGAGTTATGATGTCCTTTATATTGTTGACGAGGTGTTAAACAAGTGTTAAGAAGGTTCCATAAGGGATTGGAGATCAAACGAACGACGGAGATCATTTCAGGGAAAAAGGGTTATACGGCCGACTTATACGGTCCGTATAACATTATACGGTCCGTATAACATTATACGGTCCATATAAGGATCCGTATAACACCCAGAAGAGATGATGTTTGCTAGTGGTGAACCACGACCACTTATACGGGCCGTGTAATGTTCTACGGACCATATAGGTGTCCGTGGAAGTGCCGACGGGCTGAGTTAAGTTCAATTATATAAATGTGATCCCACTTCACTAATTTCATTTGTCACACTTCTTCATCTCTCTCAAGGCTTCTAGAGAGTTCCACACACATCTTCCATAAGAACTCAAGAGAGATTCAAGACCAACTTTATCAAACCAAGAGAGTTAATTCTATGAAACACATTAAAGTTCATCCAAGTCAAGGAATTCCTATGGAAGTGAACTAGGGTTTTGGTGCAAGAGAAGTATCCCCACTCAAGGCTTATCCCTACACTATCTAAGGTAAGTTTTATGGTATTTTCATGTTGTTTAAGGTATTTAGAAGTTGGAACACTTGGATTGTAGAAGGGTATAGAAAATGGGTCATGAATGTGGGAATAGCGTCATTGTTGACTAATAGCTTGGATTGAATCATGATTATTGATATGTTGTGATTGTAAGAATATTATGAACGACATTTAAGACATGGGATAAGCATGATATGTGAGAGAACGTAATAGTGAACTATGACCATGATTATGGAGAAATTGAAGTGAAATTGTGAAATGTGGATAATGTAGATGAATGATGATTGTTGCCTATAATATTGTGATTGTTGTTATGGATGTTTGGGAGTTGATATGGAATATGGAGAAAGTTGTATAAACAAAGGAAATGCTGCCCAATTTTCTCTAGCATTAGTAAGCACGTTCATATAATCGATTAGCTAATGTTAATGCGAATTCTATTGAAGGTAGGAACGTGGGCATTGAAGGAGAACGAGCAAGCGATAGAATAGTTAAACGAAAAAGGTATGTGAGGCTAGTCCTTTCTTTCTAAGGAATGAATCTTATGGCATGATTTTCCTTCCTTCTCCATGAATCTCCTACATTCCGGAAAACTAAGAGTCTATGTTTATGAATATCCATATAAGATAAGAGATACATTATGAGCACGATAATGATGATGATGAGCTTAAGTCTAAAGATTCTAGAGTTCATGATATGATGTTCCTACAAAGCTAATGATGTTAACTATGATCCATTGATGTTGTTTATTTTATACACTCACCTTATATGCTAATTCGTTCAAGGTGAGGCAGAATGCTTATAAATGCTCCATAATGGAATCGGGGGTTCACGACCTTATGTCACCCCGATAAAGTATAATTGTCTTTGAGTCTCTATGCATGCATTATAATGAGTACATGATGATGATATTACACCGCGCCTATATGGCCGGGCAGACATCGCTAAGGCGGGCAGCGTATACACCATGTCTAGATGGCATGGGCAGACACCATTAGTGGGCAGCATGAGATGGCACCACGGATGCGGGAGGCCTGGACGTGGGCTAATGATTATCACACCGTACCTATAAAGTCAGGCAGCTTATACATATATGGATACATGATATGATGATGATTATGAAGTAAGCCAGCATGCATTATTTCTTTTATAATTAACGATCGATTCTGATTGCTCCTCATTTGATGCTTCCTTATTTCATTGTCGTATTATTATTGTTTATGCCTTACATACTCAGTACAATGTTCGAACTGACGTTCGTTTTCTTTGAACGTTGTGTTCATGCCCACAGGTAGGCAAGGAGGTGATCCAGACTCGTAGGAGCTATTAGCTGACTTGAGAGCACTCCATTGTCCCGGAGGTGCCATTGATTATTCTTTTGTGTATATATATGTTTTGGGTGACGGGGTCCTGTCCCGTCCCTATGTCTAGCACTCTAGTAGAGGCTCGTAGATGCGGATGTGTGGGTAGTATGGTCTCACAGTTTCTCCTCATATGTATATACATTATTTTGATTTTGAAAGCCGAAGGGCTTATGTATATAAAGTAAATATGTTTCGAGTGAAAAATGGTTTTCCTATGATTATAAGCATGAGATTAATGAATGACCGCAAATGAGTAATAGAATGAGTGGTGCTCGGTGGTTAGCCCCAGGTACCCGTCATGGCCCGTAGCCGGGTCGTGACAACGGACCCGTCTGAGGGTTCGTATGAGACACCAGTGGAGCAAGAGGCTCCTGAGGCTACACAATATTTGGCCCCTCCAGTATCTCCTATGATTGAGAATTACGTCAGAGCAACCACAAGTGTAAGCGTTACGGAATATTCTAGCCCCTTGTCTTGGCCTTCAATTAATCAGGAGCTGCCAGAGTATTCATATCCTTAGGATTATGATGGGGCAGATAAGGATGGTCAGACGAGTAAATGGTGGGAGGCTAATGAGAGGGATATTTCACTTTATAGTCCCCAAGACCAGGATCAGGACAGGTCGGTCATAGGCACCTTGGGACTAGGAACGAAAAGCAGTCGCATGTGTTGGCTTGTGGTTATGAAAATTTT
The DNA here is from genome assembly GCF_029784015.1 of Lycium ferocissimum. Lineage (NCBI taxonomy): Eukaryota > Viridiplantae > Streptophyta > Magnoliopsida > Solanales > Solanaceae > Lycium > Lycium ferocissimum. The sequence goes on along the minus strand of NW_026714651.1, from coordinate 12,437 downwards.
CTAGACATTGGAAGTTTCAAAGGTTACGGCAGTATTTATCCAAACAGGAAAGTAAGGGACTTTTCCAACCTTGGGGGAATATATTACAGAGCGTTATTTGGATTTCCCAGTAGAACTTCAAATTGGTTTTTAAAGGTATGTGATGAACGACCATGCAGTAGTAAAAAGGACGAATGTGATCCTTATAAGAAGGTTACCTTGATTTTTCAGAGAGATGTGGTGAAGGTCACTTGACAATAGACGAATAAGTGCGATGTTGGATTATGAATAAAAAGGAAAGAAGAGTAGGTGTTCGCGTGGAGATCATTTATTAAGTCTATATTGCCAGAGGCTCATAATCAGGACTTAGAAAATATGCTAAGAAGACCTACAGATTCAGACTTACGAAAATATGAGAAACCAGAATAGCTAAGGGAAATTAGGAGTATATGAGCTTTACAATTGGAATCTTAAATGATTGTGAGGTATGAGTTTGGCTAGCTAGGCAAAAAAAAGGGAGATGTATTAAAGCCACAAATTCAGGACAATTTTAAATAGCATTGGGATATTTCCTAAGTGAGGTACTAATAATCGATGTAAACGATAATGCATGTGTGGCCACATTAAAAATTGTGAGTGCCCGTATGATCGATCTTGTGATATGCTAAAGGTATTGATTGAGCTGGGCATTGAAGTTAAGATAGCAGGTGCTACTAGGAAGATTGATATTGTTTTCTCCAAATGTTAAAGTTGGATAATCATGATGCAGCAATATCAGGGAGAAGAAGAATATGTATACATAAGAGTAAGTAGAAGACTATGATATCATAAGAAAGAAGAGAAGTGTAAGCAAGGGAAGTACGTTGCTAGTAAGGGTCAACTAAAGTTTTCGAGAAGAGGGTTAAGGCGGCGGTAAAGGCGAAGAGCCATTCGGATAAATTTTTAAAGTAAGTAAGCAGGAAGGATAGAGTATGGCAATATGTGATACTGGACGACTGTGAAGGTCCCGGAAACAGATCTTGATATGCAGGATTGGAGTATAATAACGATGGGTATGGATATAACCTGAGAAAGAATAATCAGGTTGCATGAAAGATGTCAAGGGATTTCTGACTCTTAAGGCACATCTGAAAGGATAGTTATGAAGCCATATTGATACGTTCACCTTGAAAACGGAAGCCCCCCCCCCCCCCTAAAAAATGATTTTAGGCGTAGAAAGGATTTGTACTTCTAATGGAATATTCTACGAATTCCAGGGCCAATGCTATAGAATGGCGGATGGGGGAAGATCACTTTATGAGCAAGGGAAGTCAAGAAAGACCCTAAGAGTGAAAGTAAGAAAAGTGCACTAATGAATTTGTTAAAGGAAGTTATATAACCATCAAGGACAAGATGAAGGTTCATAAGCTAACATGTCTGGCCAAGAGGCAAAACATCAATAGCATGGAACGAGAGTCTTGATAAGGAGTCCAGAAATTCCATCATAAAAGGAAATAGGATGAATGTACGTGGGATATGTATAAATAGGAACAAGCTATGGTATCGAAAGGGAAGATAAGTAAGGGACAAGGATCAACAAGATATTAGAATAACTATGACGCCAGACTATCGTACAGCCATCTAGTAAAGAAGAACTACAGAACGGTATGAACTGGCAAATAAAAGAGCGGGTCGTGGAACATAGATGTGATAGTGTATCGACTTACTAAGGTATTAAAAGGAGAAACCAGATTAGGTTGACCAAAAGATAAGGTTAGTATAGAAGAAGGAACAGACAAAATCTTCAATCGGAAAAAAAAAGTAAATAAAGGAAATGAGTATTTGCGCGACTGTGTCACGCCCTAAAACCCATCTTAGATCTGACAGGCATCCGACTTCATGGACAACACCAGAAGAACCTAGAAGATGCACAATAACACTTGAACCCGCCAGGTTTAATAATGACCTCCAACAGTTTATAAAATAAATTTAAACAAGTCATGATGTAAGAATAAAATCAGTGAAAGTATTTAATATCATAAAACTTAATCAAAGCGCATCACATGCCCAAGAGTTAAACAACTCAACAACTACCCACAAGAATGTATACTTTGGAGAGATAAAGAATGATTGTCTAACACGTCGGGGCGCAGCCCGCTAAAGTACTAAATAAATGAAATGAGGGTGTCCCACGAATGAACATGTGGGCTCACCAAGTTAGCAAAAATAGCAAGTCCTTCCTAAGTGCCTGAAGTGTCAAGAACCTGCTCTTCTCCATTACCTAACATACCATAAAAAACAACAATGGTATGCCTGAGTACTTTGTACTCAGTTATTGCCTCGGGGACAACAAGTGATATGAAAATAAAGTGTAATAACATATAAAGAAATCAGTTCTGAGGACAGTGTGACACAATATGAAAACAGTTATTCAGCTTGATTATCTCAATGAAAGACAATTATCAAAAATAGGTTATAAAGTCCTTGTCAAGTTCCAACCTCCAAATATGCCATTTAAGTTGATCATGATTATTAACAACAGTTCCATTAAAAGATAGGAATATCACACTTGCCAATACAGGCCCAAAAATCAATCATAACGAAGGGATGACCTTTGAGGTTCCCTAATCATAGCGGCGCATCACACCGGAATATGAAATTCAACGGTGGCTATCCTTCCTTCTGAATAGCTAGGCATAATCGCACCCCAGGTAGCAAACCCGGAAGTGGCCACTCTTCCTCTCGAATGGCTAGGCATTATGTCACGACCCAACCCCGTAGGCCGTGACTAGTGCCCGAGATGGACACTCGTATACACCGGTTAACTATAATCATCCACAACTAGCATAATAAAGCACTTATATATAAAAAAAAGCAGGACGTCGTCTTAAAACTGTCGCATATATATATACATATCACAACAACCTGTCTCTCAAGGAGCTACAACTGCCAAAAGATAACATCGTACATAAGCCGGCGAGGCTATCATAACATGTGGGAACGCCCCAACTATATATACGCAAGCCGACAAGGCTGCCACTACATACAACATCCCAAAACATATATACATACGCAAGCCGACAAGGCTGCCACTACGAATGGGAACGTCCCAAAACATAAGTCATATATACACAACTGGACAACAACTATATACAAACCCACACACATGTCTACAGACCTCTAAGAGTAATTAACAGTATCATATGACGGGACAGGGCCCCGCCGTACCCCTGGATACATACATATATATACAATAAGAGGATCTGTACCAAAATCTAGGCTCCGGGACAAGGGAGCACTCCAAGATAGCAGAATAGATATCCTAAGCTGGCGGATCACCGAAGCGAGTATCTGTACCTGCGGGCATGAAACGCAGCCCCCCGAAGAAAGGGGGTCAGTACGGAATATGTACTGAGCATATAAAGCATGAAATATAGTAAACAGGATCATACTGAAATAAGGAGTGTAGAAAACTAGTACAATAACCAGAAAACCACAAGGCTTGCCTTTGAAACATAAATCATGCGTGTCAACATCATACCCAACCTGCTATGGGACTTAATGACATAATTAGATAATCATCCTATACATATGCATATATAACGTGTCCCGACCCTCTAGTGAGGGACTCGGTAAATAAAACCATCATATACATGTACATATAACGTGTCCCGGCCCTCTAGTGAGGGACTCGGTGAATAAAGTCATCATATGCCATCCTGGCCGCCATCCCCGTATCATCATATCATCATGTCATCATATACATATACATATAACGTGTCCCGGCCCTCTAGTGAGGGACTCGGTGAATAACGTAGTGGAGCTGTGCACGAGAACATGTCCTGGCCCGGGACTCAGTGAAAGATGTAACAGTATGCACGAGCAGAGTAGTGAGTAACCATATGCATATAAATCATCTTTTGAGACTCAATAGATAAGTAGGATAATCAACGCTCGAGCAATAGGATAATAGTCACACTCAGTACTCTTTGAATATCATTACGAACTATATCAATAATGCCTCAGAGATCATAGACATGTATCATATTAATACGAGACAACTTATAAAAGTTATGGTCATTAGTCATTATGAAGTCTTTCAAGAATAGGAACTTTTATGTATCGTTTACTATCCAATCATATAGAAACTCGAGGGCAGTAACTCGACTACATTAGGAATTCTAATATCAAGAAGTGAATAAGAATCATAAACATGCTCGGAACTTATGAATAGAATTACCCCAGAGCTCATATCGTATCTTACTTACATCTAGGACATGCCAAAAGAAAGAAGGAATAGGCTTTACATACCTTTAGCGTTTACTCGCAACACAACACGTATACGCTGCCCAATAGTGTCTCAACCTATATTAAGACGTCAAGAACTACGATTAAGCTATGAAGAGATTCAAAACGTATCCTAACGTTAGTAACTCCTTTCTAAATAATTTGACGACATTTCCTTTACATTCAAATCAACCACATACAATCAAGCCAACACCAATGATCATGTGTTCAAGTGCTAACCCGAGACCATTCAAACAAGACTCGAGAACACTTCGGACAACCCGCACAATATTCAAAACAGCCCAACCAACATACAATACAACCCGCAATCTTCCCAACTCAACAAGAACAACAACAACACATTCCTCTCTTCCAAATTTGTGAACTAGACCAACAACCACACGTTAATAACATCATTCACACAAATGCAAGAAACTATATTAACATCATATTAGCTTCTACAACAGCCCACAAACAATTACAACTCCAACTTGAACCATTAAACCTTCATTTTTATCACAAATCCACAACAACAACAACCAAAAATACTAAGTAAATTTAGTTCATCATTCCTACACAAAACAGCCCCTACACGCTTCAACACCAACACATATGGTTCCATAAATTTCATTCATTTCTACACACTACAACACGCACAAACCATCCATAATACGAATCTTGTTTGAATACTTGTTCTTGATTACTCCAATAACTACTCCACGTTGTTATACACCTTCTAAGGAGTTGAAATGCTTGAAAAAAATTATTTTTTTGATCAACACTAAGGAACTTCAATCTAGGCTAGCCATGGCCGAGAGTCTCTCTCTATCTCTTAGTTTTCTATGTTTGTTGAAGATGAAGAAATGAATGTGAGTCATCCGATTGACTTATATATGAAGCTTTAAGAGTTGGACACGTGTCCCACTCATGGCTTGAGCAATCACACTTGGCCAAGTCACGGTGGGGCCCACACGGCCACGATGGCCAATTAGTGAAATAATTAAAAAATTTAATCCCACTTAATAATCTAATCATGGTTAATTAATCCACAATCTTCATTAATAATTCCATACCAAATAAAATTTATAAGCAACTTGTGCATTAAAATAAAATCGGAGGTTAAAAGTCTCTACCTCGGATCCCAAAATAGTCTTGTCCTTAACTTGTCGCGATTAGCTTAGAATATCCCAATGTACCAAAAATACGGGATATAACAATTCCTAACTCTATGTGGCCCAACCCACAAATGATATAGAGGAGGATGATATCCTAGGATCCAGTGACCAAGATTCATATGATACTAATCCTACGGAAGCAAGCGTTGAGACAAGCGAAGATTCCTCAGTTGACTCTTCAGAAGAAAATCACCCACCAATATTCATGAATCAACCCAGAGAACCAAAAATATCTGAAGTAGATGATGATCGTGACGGGATGATGAGACAGCCAATTCCGAAAAGAAGGCGGAGACAACAACAGCCAAAATTCATTGGGCCCGGATTCCATACTTTCGATGCAGGATGATATCAAAGTATCAAGATGGCCCCAAAGGATCCAAGATTTCTTCACTTGGATGGTGACAAAGAATCTTGTCGAATGGGAAAAGTATATGATCTGTCGGGAATTCATTTCAAGGTTCTCGAAATTCTCGAAGGGCGGTGGAATTCACTTGGGACTATAAAGACAAAAATATGTTTCTCATCCCAAGACTTTTCTTACAACATCAAATACCCAAGAGGTATTTTGTGGAGATACCGACAAAAGGCAAGAAAAACTAAGGAGACAGTTCTTCGAAATGAAATGCTTACCATTTGACAGAGATGTCATTGATATCCATTTTCAGAAGATGGCAAAAATGTTCTTTGAGTTAGGCGGAGAAGCTAGTCTCAAGCAAGCCTTTGTTTCATCACTTCCAAAGATGATAGCAAGCAGGACCATGACGATCGTTGAGGAGAAGTTTCAATCGATAACGATCCAGGTCACCATCGGGAAAGCAATATTTATAGCATTGGATGATATACGCACAAAGAGAGATACATTTTGAAACGGATCATACGAAACAATCCGACCCTTGATAAAGCTTGCGGAAAGTCGACCTAATTCTTGGGTCAAAATTTGTTCGTGCCATGTCCCAAGACAAAAGGGAAGGTTCAAGCGATTCAAATGGCCAAGGCCTTCGGAGAAGGATCCCGAGTTCGAGGCGCTGCAAAATATTTCGGGAGGAGGAGCCCGACGAAGTCCCGAAAAAAATGATAGATGCTTATCCGCAATAAGATTGGGCATTATGCAAAAAATTGTCCCCAATCAAGGAAGGTCGATCAAGCTTCTTCTTGAAATAGAGGACTACCTTGGTATCCGTCTAGATAAAGATGGCGATCTTGAATCCGTCCTCTCATTAGAGGACGAACCTACAGAGAAGACCCTCTTTTCCATGGATGTGTACGAAGAATTTGGCGATGAATATTACCAGATTTCAGAACTAGAGGGAAAGGCTCAAGAAGATATCAACATCACGGTGATCCCGCGGGTCCGGCTTAAAGTTTATCCATCCAAATGGGATAAACCAATCCGGAGTTATTGCCTTCACATGGACACCGGAGCGGCATGTTCACTAATGAACCCAGTCCTTTACGAGGATCAATGGATTCCACACTTCAAAGATTTCAACAACTGTAGAATTTGGAGTCCTAACCACGATCATCACAGCATCCAATCACAATTGAATTCTTCCCAGGGTTGAAGTTTCGAACAAAGTTGATTGGATCAGATGTCCCAGGAAAAGATCTCATTGTCGGATTTGACATCTTCAGCCAGCTTAAAGATCGACTCCAGATCAAAGCCCATGGAATAACGTTCAAGAAACAATTCAAGCCATATACGGTGTTTTACGATTATTCCAAATAGCCGATCTTTGAAACAGATCAAGGAGATAGAAAAATAATTGGTGGAGCATTCGTATGCAGGATTCTCACAAGGAGTTTATGGAAAATGCAAAAAAGCCTCTATGGCTAAATAAGGAGTTTTTCATTAAACTCCCCTTCAAGAAGAATAAAAGCAATAATCCAACGAAGGCAAGTCACTCAGGCATGAATCCGGATCATCTCTTGACTTGCGAAAAGGAATGCGAAGAACAACTCTGAGTTTAAACTTATCGAGAGGGCCCTCTAATTCGCGATGGGCATGCGAGGCGTTCTATGTCAATAAACGGGCGGAACAAACAAGAAGGTAAACTCGGATTAGTCATAAACTATCAACCTCTTAACTATTTCCTCCAGGATGATAAATTCCCTATCCCAAATAAACTCACCCTTTTTTCACACTTAGCCAAAGCTAAATACTTTTCCAAGTTTGACCTTCAATCGGGGTTTTGGATATTGGGAATACATCTAGAAGATAGACCAAAAATAGGGTTTTGTATACCCGATCACCACTTTCAATGGAAGGTCATCAACGGCACCCTCATTGTTCCAAAAGGCCATGATAAAATTATTTCAACCCATCCTCCATACATCACTAGTCTACATTGAAGATAGCTTACTCTTTATTGATACTATGGAAGAACACCTCACGTTGCTGCAACAATTCCATGACCTAGTGGAGAAGAATGGAATCATGCTCTCACAGAAAAAGATGATTCTTGCTAGCAAGGAGATTGATTTTACGGGATGCATTTTGTTCATGGAGCATACAGCCCAGGGCCACATATTTGTCAAGAACTCCTCAAATTCCCAGACACGGATTTTACAACGAAGCAACTCCAACAGTTTTTAGGTGTGATTAATTATGTTAGAGATTTTATCCCTAATGTCTCTACATACATTGCTCATTTACAAAAATGCTCAAGAAGAATGCCCCGAGGTTGGGAAAGGAATAGGATAGACGATTCGAGAGATAAAAGAAATCTCAAAAGAGGTCAAAGCTGTTATATCCCGTATTTTGCACATTGGACAATCCGGGTTAACCATGAAAAGTTAGGGACAAGACTATTCCGGGATGCGAAGTCGAGTCTTTTAACTACGATTTTGTTTTTAAGACATAAGTGCTTATGATTTTGTGGCATGAAATATTAAGGAAAGAAGAGAAAAAAAAGCCATGTGGCCGGCCACCATGGTGTGGGCCAAGGGCCACATGGATAGTGATTATATGTAACCAAAATATGACTAAGTAGTCATCTTTCTCATCTTCAACACTTAGAAAAAAATCAAGAAGCTTGGAGAAGCAAAGAGAAGGCCATTCGGCCATGGTTGCAAAAATTTGAAGACCAAAAATAGCCATCAAAAAAATATTTCTTTCTAGCAAACCCACTAATTGAAGGGTCCTTGTTAACGTGGGAGTGTTGTTGGAATCAATAGACCTCTCATTTTCATCATTCAAAACCCTAGCTAAGTTGTAAAGTTGAAAAGAAAAGGTAAGGTTTAATCTTGTTTTTATATGTTATAGATGGTTTATGGATGTAGTAGTATGTAAAAATGGATGGAATTCATGAAAAATTTCATGTTGAAATGGAGCCGTGTACATGGCTTGATGCCGTGTAGATGTATGTTGTGTAGGAGGGATGAACTAGTTCTATTTAGCATGTTTGGTTGTTGAAGTGTGTTGAAATGAATGAAGATCATGAAATTTGTATGTGGGTGTGTTGGCCGAATATAGCCTCTCATGTATGGCAAGGAATGAATTAATTTTTTCTTAGTGTTTTGGCTGTTGTTGTTGTGGATTCTATGTTGAGAATGAAAGTTTAATGACTTGAGTTGAAGTTGTAATGGATGTGGGACGTTTGGCACCTTAATATGATTCTTATGTAATTTTTACATTTGAGGAAATGACATTGTTAATGTGTGAATTGTTGGTGTAATTCATAAATTTGGGGGAGAGGAATATAGTTGTGTTGTTCTCGGGTTTGGGGCAGTTTTCGGGTGGAATGGTGTGTTGTTGGGATGTTTGAAATATTGTGTGAATTGTTTAAAATGTCCTTGAATATTGTTGGTATGGGTTCGGACTAGTATTTGAATGTATGAGCGTTGATGTTGGTTTGAATGTAAGCCGTTGAATCAATATAATGGAATGTTGTTGAATTATGTAGAAAAAGAGTTATTAATGTTAGAATGTGTTTTGAATTGATTATTGATGTTGCTAGTTTGGTGGTTGGTGTTGTTGTTGATGAATTTGGCGAGTTGAATTCTCGGGTTTGTATTTACAAGGGAAATCTTTTAAATTTCCGTAGAATTAAGTGTTAGTTTGGAAATGAACTCCTAAATGCCTATAGTTAACGTTGGTATTTAATGATGTTGTGTAGATCTTGGGGAGCCCGAGACTTAGGACTGGATTAGCTTTGAGAGCGGACGAGGTATGTAAAGCCTAACCCTCCTTTCTTTTGGCATGTCTTAGTGTAAGTAAGTTGTGACACGATCCTCGAGGTAATTCTATTCTTATGATCCGAGCATGTTTACGATCCTTATTCACCTCTTAGTATTGGTATCCTTAATGTAGAAACTTGGCCCTTAAGTCTTATGTATGATTGAATTTCGGTTGCAAAAGAATTTTTGTTCTTAAAAGATCCTATGTCTAAAAATGGCCGTAACTTTCGTAGAAAGAATCGGATTGCCTCGATATGCTCGTAGGAGATTCTGTAGCGTATAATGACTATGTCTTCCTAGGCGGGTCTGGATTGGGTTGACGGTCGTCCGCGGGTCCCGCGACTTTCCGTTGTATAGTTCTAACGACCTTGTGACAAAACTTAATATGGCTATCATTCGACCCCCGAGCATGATTACTTACTTATTGGTTGACTCTGAAATGAGGATTTTATGTATATGATTTTGATACGTAACTATGATTTCTAAAAGCTGTATTTGATATGTTCCCGAGCAACATCCGGAAGAAACTTGATTTGATTAATGTCTTGGCTCTTAAATGATGATATGATGATCTTATTTACCGAGTCCCCTCGGCTGGAGAGGCCGGACACGTTATATGTTATATATATGTGTATTCGGAGTATGATCGGTTGGTTTTAGGGCGGTGGCGGGGCAAACCTAGTGCGGGTAAAACCGGTGGTGGGGCAAACCTCGGCGAGTCCCAGCGGGGGGGGGGGGGGTGGGGGGGGGTGAGTGTAAGAGCGAATCCTACATTGGTTTAGGCGAATCCCACATTAGTTTAGGCGAATCCCACATCGGTTAATGTCACCTCATATGATAAGTTATGATGTTATGATGTGCTATGATATGTATATGATGATCATTTACTTATGTCACTCAGTCACACTATGGGCCGGATATGATACATGACATTAATATGCATGAATTGTATTTCAGGAGTAAACATTTTGGCATTCTGATTATCATATTTGTCTTCTGTACCGCTTATGTATGATTTGTACTCGGATCAAGCATTTTGGTTTTCCTCGTTGTTATGCTTACTTCGTACTCCTTACTTCGGTTATGGCCTCGATTTCTGTATTCCATGCTTTGCATACTCGCATATTTTCCCGTACCGACCCCGCTTTCTCGTGGGCCGCGTTTCGTCGCCCGGTGCCGTACGCCCGATTCGGTGATCCGCCGGGGCCGGATACTTACTCCGTGCTTTGAGAGCGCTCCCCTTGTCCGGAGCCCATATTTTGGTGCCTTTCTTCGTTGTATATATTTACGTTTATTCAGGGGTACGGCGGGACCCTGTCCCGTCATATGATTCAGTTGATACTCTTAGAGGTCTGTAGACATATATGTGGGTTGTGATTAGTTGTCGTCCGTTTGAGCTGTGTTTGGGCGGCCCATCCGCCGTGGCAGCCTTGTCAGCTGCGTGTATGTATGCTTCGATATGTTATGTATATTATGACATCCTTGCCGGCTTCTGTGCAGTATATATGTTTGTATGCGCGCTTTTGGAACCACGTACGATATTTATATATGTATGGCCGTTTGTATGCCGAATCCGGTTAATGAGCGCGTATGGGTGCCCACGGCACTAGTCACTGCCTACGTTTGGTCGTCACAAAAGCCCTCCATATTCCATCGACGGAAAAGATATTGCGTACGTGATGCGCAAAGAACGAATATTGGAGTGCGGTACTTTTTAAAGTTGAAGATAGCCAACGGAAAATACGTTGACATGCCGTTGAAAGTTCAAAAGATCGAACAACATTACCACTCCACATTAAAAGAAATTTTGCCATAAAGAATGGGATTAAAAAGTTTAATTTCTTTTTTTAATTCACACAGAAGTTTCTTATCGAGATGGATATGAAGGCTTTCTCCCGAAGATGATCCGTACAATCGAAAGATTATCCCAAATCCGTACTTTCGTACGGGCACAACGGTTCTCCCTTTACAAATTCAAAGTAAAGCACCTCCAAAGGGAAGGATAATATTCTGTCAGTGACGATTTATCCGGCCGTATGAGTTTTCAAAGATTTTTCAAACAAAGTCGAAGAGGCTAACTAGCAACATTTTCATGCTTACAAGCTCAAGCCAGGAGCTAGTTCATCCGTATTAGCAGATCATCCTACCGGAATTTTCAAGAAGTTTGTGGACCCGTTTGATCCATCCATCCTTACAGAGAAGGACTTTCTATGAGCTCCTAGTTTTCAGAAATATGGAGGATCTATCCTGCTTATCTGAGTCAATCCGTATACCCATTCGTCACATATTCATAGCAATGCACAATGATTTTCCACAGAGCTATTATGGCTTTTCCCGGTACTTATGTCACCGATTATATTTTGATGGAATTCAAGTGCCATATGTTCCGATGTTTTAACAGATTGAACCTCGCTCTCAAAAAGTTTCGTAATGGTTCAAACCATCAAGATATTGGGTTCAATGTTTCCAAGACTCCTATGCAAAGAAAAGTTGTTCATGTTACATCAACCGATAAAGATTATTGATGTGGAAGGTCTATGTTCAACCATATATTTCACTATGGTGGGAATTCCCCGTCTCTCGTCTTGTCCTTAGAAGATGAATACACATACGTAGAATTATTTCGTTAAAATAAGTGCATCCCAAAGGAGATATAGCCGAACGAACGGGCTCGATGGAATTACATTGATAACCATCCCCATCGAAAGAGTTCCGAGAAGCGAAAGAAAGGAGTACCGAGTGTCGTATGAAATAATCGTGAGATGAAGTCACTCGTGCTATACAAAGATAAGGTTGGGTTTTCCTCTCAAAATTCAACCCCTTCCTTTGGGCGGTGCT
>NW_026714650.1:0-22714 GCF_029784015.1 Lycium ferocissimum | reverse complement strand
GATATGACCAGATAAGCATGCATGGCATCCGCCCTCAGGGGCACTCACATGTACAGGTTACAGCTTTACATGATATGATCCATATGTACAGGTTACAGCTTTACATGATATGATCCATATGTACAGGTTACAGCTTTACATGATATGATCCATATGTACAGGTTACAGCTTTACATGATATGTTCCATACGTACAGAATTCTGACTTTACATGTGACATGTTCCATATGTACAGCTTACTCCCTTACACATGATATGTCTCATATGTACAGGATACTCTCTCTCACATGATACGTTCTACATCTCCATACTGTTGTTGCACATGATTATGTCTCTTTCTATGTTACCATTCATGCCTTACATACTCAGTACATTGCTCGTACCGACGCCCCTTTCGTGGGCGCTGCGTTTCATGCCGCGCGTACACCCGGATGAGTAAAAGCCGCACAAAAGACGTTCCAAAGCAGAGATGGCGGACTCTATTTATTCGGAGTCCCGTCGAGCCGCAGTACGTGTCTTGTGCGCTTGTTCGAAGTTGAGACTTTGCGACGAGTCGTGGGTCTAGAGTGTCAGTTTTGAAAATGGCTCCACTAGCCGATGTGCTTTTATTGTACACTATGTTACAAAGTCCTTACGCTTACAGATTGTGTTTAATTTGAGAAATGACAAAAAGATTTTGGAAGTTTACCCTGTATTTTATTTTTGATTGATCTAAGAATCCAGAGAAAGTATGTATGCAATAAGAGTCAGCGGGTTCGCTCGGCTCCAAATAAGGGGTCGGGTGCCCATCACACCCTAGTGAGATCTGGGTGTGACAAATATCTCCATCCAATAAAATCATAAGCGACTTCTGCCTTACAACAAAGTCGGAAAATAGCCTTGTCCATAACTCATCGCAACCAACTTAAAAATTATTCCGACATATAAAATGCGGGATATAACATCCTTCCCCCCTTTAGAACATTCGTCCTCGAATGTTCAACTAGTCGCATAGGGTCCCAACGATCTCGGGTTTCCTCTACTACCATAGCATGCAATCTCTTCTACCAATCATATTCCTCTCTCATCTCCTCCTCAGGTTCGCAAGTCATTTCCTTTCTGTTATCCTTCCACCACGGTGCCTTAATGGAAGCTACGTCTTTAGCACGCAACCTTCTTGCCTTACAATTAGTGTAATAAAGTTCGTTGTATCTCGAGTTAAGCTCTTCCTTCTTGTCGAATCTGATTACGTTCTTCACGGATGATATCTTCAAGCATACCCATTCGCCAGTCTGGAATTCTAAGTGTCGATACCGATTGTCGTCATATGATTTCTGTCGTTTCTGAGCTACTAATAGTCGTTCCCTGCTTTAACCATTATCGGCTGATACAATTCTGAAAGAAGTTGGCGTATAAATTCACCCTCCTTTTTGTGGCCAACTAGTTCTGATCACTTGCTTAAATCGTCTTACAATCTTTCTTTACTCATCTTGTTACATTTTCAATACATTGTCTCATGTCATTACCTTATCTTTAATCCGAACTCTTCTATCGTCCCTTTGCTCAGATCTTGCTCTCAACTTTCCTGTCACACGTGATGTTGCAATCTTTACCCGAATGTACGAAGGGGGTCAAATTATTCTAAGAACCGCCTCAACGTAGCTTCATTAATCCTTATGTTTCACTTTATCTTTGCCTCTCTTCTCCTACCACCAGCGTCGGAATACATTTTTGGTTCAACCATAAGCATGTCCTGTTCGCTCTCAGTACTAGTTCCACCTCGGTAATTTATCTCAAACCATCCTAACATCTTTCCTTAATGCACCTAAAGTATTATCACCGTATTGTTGTTACCGACCCTAAACTTTTCTCGTTAAGCATTTACTTGGTCTCACCTCCAGTGTATAAATATTCATAGGTAACATGACTGCCCTTGCACGACCTGCATATTTAATCTTAGTCACGATCGTTCCTTCTCCTGGTTCGTACCATTCCACATCTTACTCCCGTGCTCGCATTTGCTAGGAGTCTACCTTGTCATACTCCTTTTCCCTGCTTTTCTTACTTTCTACCATAGGAAATTTTCTACTGCTAGCAACCACTCTATTGCCTACATCTTAACCTCTGATCCTATATAGCCGTACTACCTTTCACAATGTCTCCGTAAGCTACTCGTTACTTTACTTTGTCGTATTCTCTCTTTAAGTCTCCATTTCCTAATATCATGTTATTCCGAATACTTACAATTAATTCTCAGCGCCATCTCGATTATGTTATAACTCGTATTTCGTACGTTTGGATAATTCGGGACAACTGCGAAAAGTTAAAGGCAAGACCCTTTCCAAAATTATTTTAATGTACAAGTGGGTTGTGAATATTATTTATGAACCTTATTAGTATGGAAATATTGGAAAAGGCCAAGGGTAAAAAGGGATATTCGCAAAATGGTTCATGGTAATATTATGAAGGCTAGGGGCAAAACGGAAATTTCACAAAATGTTCAAGAAAAGTCTTGAAAGGGCCACTTTGGCCGTGCATGTGTGTTTGTATGTGTGAGTGGGTCCCACCCTTTCATGAACCATGTAATTATAAATATATGTATGGATCAAGCTTGCATGGTAAGACAATTGTTCACCTTGGTTTTTTTTATTTTAAGAAAAGTCTAGAATAAAGAAGAAGGGGGAGTATGTGGCTATTTTATAATTGGAGGGACTAAATATATATATGGGAGAGGTATCATTTCATCCAAGAGAAATAAGAACCAAAAAAAAAAAAAAAAAGAGAAAGAAGAGCAAGAAGAAGTGTATTCGACCAAGGGGGAGCAATTTTGCCCCCTTGAAATCTTGTTCCAAAAATTAGTTTCTTCAGGTATTCCTACTAATTCAAGGGCCCTCTACAACGTGGTATAGTTGTTTCGGAAGATAGGGCATTCGTTTCATCGTTTCCGTACCTTGGTCAAGTGAAGAAGTTGAAGGAAAAAGGGTAAGGTTTAATCCTTTCTCATGTGTTGTGGATACTTGTGAATGTTGTAGTGTGTGAAAGTAAGTGAAATTCATGAAAATATGGAGATAGGGTTGTGGCCGTGTGCATGCTTGGTATGTAGGAAAAATGATTCAATTATTTTATCTAATGTTTTAGTGGTTGTTATGTATTCCATGATGGAAAATGAAGGTTTGATGGCTTAAAATGAAGTTGTAGTCGTTATCGGAATATTAGAATAGTTAATATGAAATTGGCGTGAATTCTTACATTGCATGGAAAATGTTTTTAATGTAAATTGATATTGTTGGATATTCTAGTTGTCGTCGTTATGAATTATGTGATGAAGGGGGAAGGTTGTTGTTGAAGTTAGTATATATGAATGATGATGAAATGTATAGTTGTTGTGAATTGGAAGGTTTCGGGTAAAGTAATATGTCAATTGAGTTGTTAGAAGATTATTTGAATTGAAGTGAATTGAATTGAATTGAATCGAATTGAATATGAATGGAATGTTGTTAGCAAGATTGTTGGCATTGTCGTTGATATTGTGGCCGAGTTCCATTCTCGGGTTGTTGTGTTGAATTGGGCCGAGTTAGAATCTCGGGGATGGCGCATTTACGGGGAAAATGTTCCGAAATTTTGGTAGACAAGTGTTACTTTGAGAATTTACTCTTAGATGCTCAAGTTAACATTTGGTAAATGTGACCAAATTGTAGATTTTGGCGAACTTGGAACTTGAATTTGGAGGAGCGTAAGAAGCGGAAAAAGGTATGTAAGGCGACCTCTTCTTTCTTTGGCATTTCTTAGATGTAATAGGCGTGAATACGTGTCTCGGGGACCACTCTAATTCTAGAAATCCGAGCTTGAATTTGACTACTATTCATTCGGTAGAATTGAATTAGATGCTTATGAATAGTTGAAAGAATTGTCTAAACACCTAGAACTTGCATGAATAGGATCCGTTTACCCTAAGACTCTCATAAGTCATGTCATGAAATGTATTATACGTAAATCGTGTACGCCGCCTCATTTGACTCGAGGTGAGCCCACTATTCCCTAATTTCTTCCTATGGCTCCATTTGGCTTATTTCCGTATTACAGTTAAAGGAAACTTTTGGACATCATTCCGACTACTAAATAATAGTTGTTTTAACTAATCCCTCGATTCCAAGGCATGATTTTCTTCATAAAAGTTCCTAAATGTTTTCCAAAGTATTTATTTTTCTCCAAATCCAAGTTTTACGGTTTTGAAAGTTTTCATGGCTAAAGCAATAACTATGATTCTATGATGACAATGAAGATGTCAGATATGAGAAAATGACTACGACACGACATGACATGACATGATATGACACGACATGATATGATATGAGATGATATGCTATGACATGATATGATATGATATGATACGATATGATATGTTCTACGTTCTCTTAATGTTATTCTCCCTTGGTAGTCTCGCCTTATGATTATTGTTCCTTCAAGGTGAGACATGACGACCATGATTATTCCATAATGTAATCGGAGGTTTCCGACCTTACGTCACTCCGATGAATACATGACTTTCTTTGGGCTCTCATGCATGCCATACCTGTATATGTACATGGGGTGGGGGGAAGGGATACATGTATATGTGGGGAATGGGAAGGGAAACATGTTTCATTGCCACCTGGTCAGCTGGCTTATCATCCCGGACGCGGATGCCCGGACGCGGGATTTATGGGCGAGCCGGAGTATTTCGGCGCTATGTGGGTGAGCCGACTTGTTCGGCGCCATGATACCATATGACCAGACAAGCATGCATGGCATCCGCCCCCAGGGGCACTCATATGCACAGGTTTCTCTGTTATCCTATGATATGTTCAATGTTTCCATGCAGATATTGTCCACATGTATACGGAGTTACGACTCTACATGATATGTTCCATACGTACAGGTTACCGTTTTACACGTGACATGTTCCATATGTACAGCTTACTCCCTTAAACATGAGATGTCTCATATGTACAGGATACTCTCTCACATGATATGCTCTACATCTCCATACTGTTGTTGCACATGATTACGTCTCTTGCTATGTTACTATCCATGCCTTACATACTCGGTACATTGCTCGTGCGACCTCTCTTCTTCGGGGGGCGTTTCATGCCGCGCAGGTGAACCCAGATGAGGTGAAGCTAGCATAGAAGATGTCCAGCGAGGTTGGTAGGCTCCACTTGTCCTGGAGTGCTGCCGAGTCAGAGCATATGTGCCATGATATTTTGTTCGGAGTTAGAGACTTTGCAGACAGAGTCGTGGGTAATGGGTTGTCAGTCTGTAAGCGGCTCCAACAGCCGATATGTTATTACGTCTCGTGTTACGAGTCTTATATGATGTCAGGTTTTACTTATGAAAATAAAAAATTTCTATGTATTCATTTCTAACTGATCCATAAGTTCATATGTGTAATATGAGTCAGCGGGTTCGCTCGGCTTCAAATATGGGGCCGGGTGCCCATCACACCCTAGTAAGATCGGGGTGTGACAAAGTGGTATCAGAGCAGGTCGGTCCAAGGGTTGTCTGCAAAGTCGTGTCCGGCAGAGTCCTATTTATGGGTGTGAAGCCGGCCACATTTATAAACAGGAGGCTGCGGGGCATTTAGGAATTGTTGACCTTCCTTCTGTTCTAAGATCGTGCGATAGAACCAAGTCATAAGAAATAAGATTTTCCTATATAAGCCAGACGTACGATAGAAGAAAGCGAGTGACGCTATGGAAGGCCATAGAGGTAAGTCCTAACGCAATTATTCGTCGCTCGAAATTGGAAGCCGGATGACCGGAATGTGTCATAAGGCCGTATGTTGGACATCGAGGTGCTATCGATATTCTCGACGTACGTACTTGAAATAGTAGGGATGATAAAGGAGTCCCTACCGTAATAAAGGTACGTCTAAGAGGAAAAGAAGCGCGAAAGGAAATATGATAAACAGGCAATAAGCGAGATGCGACGTTTCGGAAAGGTTATGGGTTTGGCTTGACGATGAAGGTGCGATCACTACCCTCGGGAATGGAGGCCCGGAAATTCAACATAAGTAGTCATACACACAAATGGAAGGTGGACATTCGGAACTAAAATAGGGCAAAATAGTAATTACAAAAGAAAGGACGTGTTACGAAAACGTTTCGGAATCGGTAAGATTTCGACTTGCTCTAGAACATGTAATGAAGGTCATACGAGGAAGTGGACGCGATTATATCGGCATTGAGGCAAATAAAGGATTCAAAAGTTTCGTGGTTAAGCGCGCTCGGTGGGAGCAATTCTATGATGGGTGACCCCCGGGAAGTATGCGAGAAATTCAACATATTCAGACATAAGAGACAAATGAGAAGTTGGGATAGCCTAAGGGAACTTGGGTATACGGGATGGTTGGAAACCTTAAGAAGACGCGTAGGACGAGACAAACTAGATTGGTGAGGAGACAGAAAGTGTATCACAGCTCGGGAATTAGGATAGGCTTGAATAGTTTTTGGAAGTACATTATGGGCTAGTGGATAGTATATATATATATAGGTGAGAATGCGTACGGTATTCGGAGAGGAAAGTGCGTGAGTAGATGGAAAACAAAGGGATCAAAGTGTCGGAAAAGGGACCCTCCCAAAGTATTATGACACTCTATAAGATCAGCTGAACATTCGAGGACGAATGTTTTAAAGGGGGGGAGGATGTTATAACCCGTATTTCGTACGTTTGTATAATTCGGGACAATTGCGAAAAGTTAAAGGCAAGACCATTTCCAAAATTATTTTAATGTACAAGTGGGTTGTGAATATTATTTATGAACCTTATTAGTATGGAAATATTGGAAAAGGCCAAGGGTAAAAAGGGATATTTACAAAAGGGTTCATGGTAATATTATGAAGGCTAGGGGCAAAACGGGAATTTCACAAAATGTTCAAGAAAAGTCTTGAAAGGGCCACTTTGGCCGTGCATGTGTGTGTGTATATGTGAGTGGGTCCCACCCTTTCATGAACCATGTAATTATAAATATATGTATGGATCAAGCTTGCATGGTAAGACAATTGTTCACCTTGGTTTTTTTTATTTTAAGAAAAGTCTAGAATAAAGAAGAAGGGGGAGTATGTGGCTATTTTATAATTGGAGGGACTAAATATATATATATGGGAGAGGTATCATTTCATCCAAGAGAAATAAGAACCAAAAAAAAAAAAAAAGAAGAAAGAAGAGCAAGAAGAAGTGTATTCGGCCAAGGGGGAGCAATTTTGCCCCCTTGAAATCTTGTTCCAAAAATTAGTTTCTTTAGGTATTCCTACTAATTCACGGGCCCTCTACAACGTGGTATAGTTGTTTCGGAAGATAGGGCATTCGTTTCATCGTTTCCGTACCTTGGTCAAGTGAAGAAGTTGAAGGAAAAAGGGTAAGGTTTAATCCTTTCTCATGTGTTGTGGATACTTGTGAATGTTGTAGTGTGTGAAAGTAAGTGAAATTCATGAAAATATGGAGCTAGGGTTGTGGCCGTGTGCATGCTTGGTATGTAGGAAAAATGATTCAATTATTTTATCTAATGTTTTAGTGGTTGTTATGTATTCCATGATGGAAAATGAAGGTTTGATGGCTTAAAATGAAGTTGTAGTCGTTATCGGAATATTAGAATAGTTAATATGAAATTGGCGTGAATTCTTACATTGCATGGAAAATGTTGTTAATGTAAATTGATATTGTTGGATATTCTAGTTGTCGTCGTTATGAATTATGTGATGAAGGGGGAAGGTTGTTGTTGAAGTTAGTATATATGAATGATGATGAAATGTATAGTTGTTGTGAATTGGAAGGTTTCGGGTAAAGTAATATGTCAATTGAGTTGTTAGAAGATTATTTGAATTGAAGTGAATTGAATTGAATTGAATCGAATTGAATATGAATGGAATGTTGTTAGCAAGATTGTTGGCATTGTCGTTGATATTGTGGCCGAGTTCCATTCTCGGGTTGTTGTGGTTGAATTGGGCCGAGTTAGAATCTCGGGGATGGCGCATTTACGAAATGCTTTGCCAAAATTTTGGTAGACAAGTGTTACTTTGAGAATTTACTCTTAGATGCTCAAGTTAACATTTGGTAAATGTGACCAAATTGTAGATTTTGGCGAACTTGGAACTGGAATTTGGAGTAGCGTAAGAGGCAGAAAAAGGTATGTAAGGCGACCTCTTCTTTCTTTGGCATTTCTTAGATGTAATAGGCGTGAATACGTGTCTCGGGGACCACTCTAATTCTAGAAATCCGAGCTTGAATTTGACTACTATTCATTCAGTAGAATTGAATTAAATGCTTATGAATAGTTGAAAGAATTGTCTAAACACCTAGAACGTGCATGAATAGGATCCGTTTACCCTAAGACTCTCACGAGTCATGTCATGAAGCGTATTATACGTAAATTTTGTACGCCACCTCAGCTGACTCGAGGTGGGCCCACTATTCCCGAATTCTCTCTTGTTGCTCCATTTGGTTTATTTCCGTATTACAGTTAAAGGAAACTTTTGGACATCATTCCGACTACTAAATAATAGTTGTTTTAACTAATCCCTCGATTCCAAGGCATGATTTTCTTCATAAAAGTTCCTAAATGTTTTCCAAAGTATTCATTTTTCTCCAAATCCAAGTTGTACGGTTTTGAAAGTTTTCATGGCTAAAGCAATAACTATGATTCTATGATGACAATGAAGATGTCAGATATGAGAAAATGACTACGACACGACATGACATGACATGATATGACACGACATGATATGATATGAGATGATATGATATGACATGATATGATATGATATGATACGATATGATATGTTCTACGTTCTCTTAATGTTATTCTCCGTTGGTAGTCTCGCCTTATGATTATTGTTCCTTCAAGGTGAGACATGACGACCATGATTATTTCATAATGTAATCGGAGGTTTCCGACCTTATGTCACTTCGATGGATACATGAATTTCTTTGGGCTCTCTTGCATGCCATACCTATATGTACATGGGGTGGGGGAAGGGATACATGTATATGTGGGGAATGGGAAGGGAAACATGTTTCATTGCCACTCCGGTCACTGGCTTATCATCCGGACGCGGGATTTATGGGCGAGCGGGAGTATTTCGGCACTATGTGGGTGAGCCGACTTGTTCGGCGCTATGATACCATATGACCGCAAGCATGCATGGCATCCGCCCCCAGGGGCACTCATATGCACAGGTTACTCTGTTATCCTATGATATGTTCAATGTTTCCATGCAGATATTGTCCATATGTACAGGTTACAGCTCTACATGATATGTTCCATACGTACAGGTTACCGTTTTACACGTGACATGTTCCATATGTACAGCTTACTCCCTTACACATGATATGTCTCATATGTACAGGATACTCTCTCACATGATATGCTCTACATCTCCATACTGTTGTTGCACATGATTACGTCTCTTGCTATGTTACTATCCATGCCTTACATACTCGGTACATTGCTCGTGCGACCCCTCTTCTTCGGGGGGCGTTTCATGCCGCGCGGGAACCCGGATGAGCCGAAGCTAGCATAGAAGATGTCCGGCGGGGTTGGTAGGCTCCACTTGTCTGGAGTCTTTGCCGAGTCAGAGCATATGTGCCATGATTTTTGTTCGGAGTTAGAGACTTTGCAGACAGAGTCGTGGGTAATGGGTTGTCAGTCTGTAAGCGGCTCCAACAGCCGATATGTTATTACGTCTCGTGTTATGAGTCTTATATGATGTCAGGTTTTACTTATGAAAATAAAAATTTTCTATGTATTCATTTCTAACCGATCCATAAGTTCATATGTGTAGTATGAGTCAGCGGGTTCGCTCGGCTCCAAATATGGGGCCGGGTGCCCATCACACCCTAGTAAGATCGGGGTGTGACAGATTATTACCCTGACTTCTGTCCCTTTACTGCTGGCTTTTCGATCTCCCTAGCTTGACTCGAAGAAAGAACTTTACTCAAGCCGCCCAAGCATTCGTATCCGGGACATTGTAGCGTCAATCTTCGTTTTACACTTGTATCTCTCTCCCTCGCTTCCCCCTTTAGGGGTGCACTTATAGTATCGCCCAATTCTACTTTGCCCTAAATCCGTATTTCCAATCTCAATTAAGCGGTACTTTTATCCCAACATTTTAATTCCCTTGCCTTCCGCCTACTCGCTTTCTTTCTTTTTCAAATATCGTTGTATTAGCATTTTCCAAGCTCAACTTGTAGTGAAAACAACATCAGCTTGCCTCGTAATATTTGTACTCTTTATATATGTTTTTCCACTTAAACCTCGTTACTGTGTCCGATTAATGTCTTCCATATACCGCCACGTTGATTGCCGGAATACATATATCCACTAATATGGCCATGTACGGGATATCACAGGCACACCTCTATATATACATGGTTACTAACATCCCGTTTACAAAATATTCCCACACGCTACTCAAACTCACACTAATTCTAAAATCGTGATGCACTTTCTTTCTCTTCACTGGTCTAATCCGTCCCGTACCACGCGACCTCTTAAGGTTTCTGCCCTCTCTGTACATTCCAATTTCCCTTAGACTGCTCTAGCTTCCCATTTGCTTCTTACGTCTGTATTTGTAAGACTTTCAGAAACTTCCCAGGGGGGTCACCCATCCTAAAATTTCCCTCGCTTCAAAGACGCTTAACTTTAGAACTCTGGTGGAATACGACACTTTAACGCTCGTATAGCTGCGTCCACCCTACCGCATCACCTTTGTCGCGTATTTTAGAGTAAGTCGAAGTCCTAACGGATTTTGAAACATCCTCATAACACGTTTCCCTCCGAATTAGAAAGGTTTCTTAGTCTCCTGACTTCACAATTTCTATTTCAACTCCCTTTAATCCTCAATATTCACGTTTCACCTCTAGACATGACTACTTTTCCGTCTTAGACCTCCGGATCTCAATGGCGAGGAATACACCTCGATCACGTTACATTACGATACTCGGTTGGCGGTCCTTGGATTTCTGTCCTCATTTTACCTCTTTCCTCATCCTTCCTATAACCGTGTCTTTCATAGTCCCATCACTTATAGTACTCGTATTCTTGACTACACATATCATGGCCTATTACTACACTGTTGTCTCGCTCCCTTCTTATTTCCTTTTTTCCGATCACCCTTTCTTTTCTCATACTCACTATCATTTTCGTTATTATAAAATCCTTATTCCAAACTTCCCCTACCGAACTTGATAAGCCTTCCCTATTCGTTTTATAGCTCGCTTTTCCATTTCACACTCGTCGTTAGATTCTAGCGACATAGATCATATCGTAGCTTTAGCCACTTTCTCACTAGGCTTTTCTTATTTTCATAACAATCTTCACTATATCTTACCTGTAACCAATCCTATATTGTAACGCTTCTTAATCCTTTCTGATCAACTTTACCCTTAACGTTTCACACACTGTCCTATCGATACCTTCGTATCCATCACAATTCCTTTCCTCCGTACTCTTGTTCTTAATCATACTATTACTCCTTTTAGCTATAGACTCATCGTAATTCGTCCCTACTTGTCCATTCGGTCGGCACCTTAAATAACACTCCATCACAACTTACCAGTTTTTTTTTTTTCGGATCGCCTTTTAGGGCTACAGGTCTTTTCCAAATTCTTTTCACCGTGTCGATATCGAACTTCCAATTATTATTATCCCCAATTCCGCAATTAACTTCTTTCCCGAGGTCGGCTGCGCTCGTATCTTAGTCAAAAAAAAATTCATTACTATTGGCACGACCTCGTTTCCAGACATATCACAAACCTAAATCTCATTCTTTCTTTATTTCTGGACAAATTTCGGCAGAGTTTCCTCTCAGAATCTTTTACTATCTCAAAATCTGTTACACGAAATACCAACAATGCCTCACACAGTAATAACATATATATATGCGTATCATATCATATCACAGCCACACAGGGCTCCCATTGTCATCAACAGTACAAAAATAATGAACGTACCTCATATTCCCAACTCAAACGGCACCTGTTACACTTTCTTGTTTACTTTCCCTTTTTGATCACAACTTGTATTTCAATCGTACTTCGATATCTTACCCGACATATATCTTTCATACCGTTACTTACCTGCGTACTTTGTAACTTCCAACATCGTTAATCGCTTTCTTCTGTCGATGCCTTTCTCCTGCTGAAATCAAAACTTAGTACGAGGAATCTCGTTTCCTATGACTTGGCTCTATGGCACGATCTAAGAAGTGAAAGTAAAGCAACCATCCTAGATGCCCCGTAGCCTCCCGTTTATAAATGTGGCGCGCTTCACACCATAAACGTGACTCTACCACGGACACGACTTTGCGTACAACCCCTAGGACGAACTGCTCGATACCTATTTGTCACACCCTAATCTCGTTAGGGCGTGATGGGCACCCGACCCTTATTTAGGGCCGAGCGAACCGTCGACTCACATAATACTCATAATCACGGCTGACTTTCGAATCATGACACAAATACATGACGAAAGTTTTTCGAAGAATAATATGCTTTTTACCTTCTCGAACCAAAGAAAATCTGTAACATATAGAAACATGTAGAACTTATAATACAATGCGTAATAACACATCGGCTTACATAGCCGCTTACATAACCGACATCTTATACCCATGACACTGTCTGTAAAGTCTCTAACAGAACTCCAGATACCATGACATGATGCCCTGACTCGGCAGCACTCCTGGGAAAATAGAGCTCGCCAATCCCGCTGGAACGTCTTCTACTAATATCTTCAGCTCACCTGGGTGTATCTGCGCGGCATGAAACGCAGCCCCCAAAGAAAGGGGGTCAGTACGGAATATGTACTGAGCATGTAAAGCATGAAATACAATAAGCGGGATCATACTGAAGTAAAGAGTATAGTAAATCATAAGACTTGCCTTTGAAAACACATATCATGCATTTCAATGTCATAAATTCATCGTATAAACATATAGCGTGTCCCGGCCCTCTATTGAGGGACTCGGTGCGTAAAATCATAATATGCATATATAAAGTGTACATATAGCGTGCCCCGGCCCTCTAATGAGGGACGCGGTAAATAAAATCATATCATCATCATGCATGCATATACATATATATATATATACCGTACCCGGCCCTCTAGTGAGGGACTCGGTGAATAGCGTGTCCCGGCCCCGCTAGC
This sequence comes from Lycium ferocissimum, assembly GCF_029784015.1. Taxonomy (NCBI): domain Eukaryota; kingdom Viridiplantae; phylum Streptophyta; class Magnoliopsida; order Solanales; family Solanaceae; genus Lycium; species Lycium ferocissimum. The sequence continues at coordinate 9,553 of NW_026714650.1, read as the reverse complement.
AAGGGACTCGGTATGCCATCCTGGCCGCCTCCTCCATATCATCATATCATCATATATATATATATATATAACGTGCCCCGACCCTCTAATGAGGGACGCGGTGAATAATGCAATGGAATTGCACGAATACATGCCCTAGCCCGGGACGCAGTGAAGGACATATTGAGGCTGGCACGAGCAGAGTAGTGAGAAACCATATGCACATAAATCATTTTCAGAGACTCAATGAAGTAATCTGAATGAATCGTCATTTAAAAATCGGACAATAGTCATATCAAATATAGCTCGGACGGTACTCGGAAACACATCAAATATCATAAGTATATCAAAGTATTGTAGGGACCATAGTCGTATATCAAATCATTCCGAGCCCGCCTATGAAAATTAACGTCATTGTACGTTACAAAACTTTCTACAAACGTTTCAAAGCAATCCGGTTCTATTTGTGAAAGTTACGGACGTTTTTAGACATAAGATCCTTTAGGAACAAAACCATTTTTACAACGTTCCAAATCCAATCATACAATAGACATAAAGACCATACTTTGACCATATTAAGGATACTAACATCAATAAGCAAATATGAATCATAAACATAATCGGAGCTTATGAATGGAGTTACCTCGAGGCTCGTGTCATAGCCTAATTACAACTAGGACATGCCAAAAGAAAGAAAGGTGAGCTTCACATACCTTGTTCGCTTCCTAAGCTAATCCGAACTTACGTCTCGGCTTCTCAAAGTCTACAACAACATCATTAGGCATCGAACATTAGTCATAAGCATTGAAGAATCCAATTCTAAGTTAGCACTTGATCTACAGAAATTTGGGCAGCATTTCCCCTATAAATACGACATCCCCGAGAATTCAACTCGGCCAAATCTTCAACAACAATACCAACAACCATATAAACAACATCAATAATTAATTCAAAACGCATTCTAGCATTAATAACTCCTTTCTACATAATTCGACGACATTCTTTTATATTCATTTCAACTACATATATTCGAACCAACATCGACGATTACATGTTCAAGCACCAATCCGAAACCATTCACACAAGATTCAAGAGCGCTTTAAACAATCCGCAAAATATTCAAAACAATTCAAACAATGTACTACTCCACCGAAACTTTCCAAACTTGGCAAGAGCGACACAATGCATTCTTTTCTTCCAAATTCACAAGTTATATCAACAATTCACACAATGACAACATTCTTATCATAAATACTACAAACCATATTACAATTTCATTAGCTTCCAAAACAGCCCACAAACTGCTACAACTTCTACTTGAGTCATTGAACTTTCATTCTCATCATAGAATACATAACAACAACAACCAAAATACTAAGTAACATTAATTCATCATTCCTACACTATATGGCACATACACGGCCACACACACAACACCATATTTTCATGAATTCCATTCATTTCCATACTCCACAACATCCACAAACCATGCATAACATATGAAAATAAAGATTGAACCTTACCTTCCTCACTTGTTCTTCACTCGGCTAGTGTTGTACTTGGCATGAAAAGAGAGTTTGCTTGCTCCAACAACTATCCCATGTTAATAAGGACCTTCCAATGATTAGAAAATCTAGGAGAAAATATTTTTTTGTTGGAGATTTTTGGCCTTCATTTTTTTTTTTATCTCCATGGCCGAATGTCTCCCTAGTTGCCTCTCCAAGTTTCTTGAAATTTCTATGGGTGAGAAATGATGAAGATGATTCAATTTGTCATCTTTTCTACTTCATATATTAACCATCCATGTGGCCATGGCCCACACTCCACATGGCCGGCCACATGGCTCTTTAATTTCATGAATTTTAAGTTTCCAAATCTTCACTTTTGGCCCCATATTTCATGAAATATTAGTTTTCATAATTTCACTTTTACCCCAAATTTTCCTTAATATCTCCATCCAATAAAATCATAAGCGACTTATGCCTTACAACAAAGTCCGAAAATAGCCTTGTCCATAACTCTTCGCAACCAACTTAAAAATATTCCGACGTACAAAATGCGGGATATACCAACGGAGATATGAAATCTTTCGGAGTATGATGTGTTATGGCTCTAATGACGGGGGAGCGACCATATTCTCTGAGCCCCATGCATGATTTGTGTTCCAAAAGTAAATATTTTGGTATTTTGGATATTGCACTTATTTTCGTACTTCTTGTTCCGATTATGATCTCTTTATCGTATTTCATGCTTTGCATACTCGACATATATTTCGTATCGACCCCCTTTCTTCTGGGGTCGCGTTTCATGCCCATAGGTACGGATACTCGTTTTGGTGATCCCCAAACTTAGGACTTCCATTCGGCTATTTTGGAGCGCTCCCTTGTTCCGTGATCCTATATTTTGGGTACGTACACCTTTATTATATATGTGTATGTATATGTCTACTCAGGGGTACGGCGGGGCCTTGTCCCGTCATATGATTCTGTTATTACTCTTAGAGGTCTGTAGACACATATGTGTGGGTTGTGGGTGGTTACTGTTCAGATGTGTCTGTGTGATTTGTGTTTCGGACGCCCCCCTGTATTATGACAGCCTTGCTGGCTTATGTGCGATATCATCTGCTGAAAGTTGTGACTGCGCTCTGTATATATATATATGTGACAGCTTTGGGGGCGACGTTTCACTTTTCTGTATGTATAAGTTATTTGTATGCTGTTTCTGGTTAATGGGTGTGTACGGGTGCCCAGCTCGGGTACTAGTCACGGCCTACGGGGTTGGGTCGTGACAGAAACGCTGCCCAATTTTCTTTAGTCTTAAGAAGCACGTTATTGTAATTTCCTAGCTAACGACGATACGAACTCTCTTGAAGGTAAAGGCGTGAGCATAAAAGGAGAACGAGCAAGCGGTAGAGTAATTAAACGACAAAGGTATGTGAGGCTTAACCCTTCTTTCTAAGGCATGAATCTTATGCATGATTTTCCTTCCTCTTCATGAATTTCCTACATTCCAAAAGACCAAAGGCCTATGTTCATGAATGGTCATATGAGATAAGAAATGCGCTACGAGCACGAAGATGATAACGCTAAGCTTGAACCTAAAGATTCTAGAGATTACGATATGATGTACCTATGAGGCTAATGACATCGCTTATGATCCGTTAATGTCGTTCTCACGTACACTCACCTTAAGATGTAGTCCCTCCAAGGTGAGACATAATGACTACGACTATTCCATAACGTAGTCGGGGGTCCACGACCTTACGTCACCCCGACGCAACTATACTTGCTCCCAAGTTCTAAGGTATGAATTGATGATATATGTAAAATGATATGGAATTATGGTGGATGCCATGATACGTTCATAAAACGGATGATAGTGATGAATCTATGATGATGTATGATGTATGCTGACAAATGCATGATGTGTATAATAATGTGATTCCACCGTGCCTAATTGGCCGGGCATGTCACCGCTAAGGCGGGCTGCTATGTTACACCGTGCCTAGAGGGCTGGGCATGACACCACTAGTGGGCGGCATATGATGGTTACCCGGACGCGGGTTAACGACATAATGATGTATGATTGGCATGATGATGCATGTATGGTATGACGATGTATATGTGATATAATAAAGTAGACATGATGATTATGCACATGATATGCTTATGTATGATAAATGTACATGACATGTAATTACGCTGCAAGAGTACACAGGTTGTATCCTCATCTCATGACTTATGATATTCTCATTATGCTTATTTCATTTCTCGCTTTACATACTCGGTACAATGCTCGTGCGACGTCCATTTTCTTTGGACGCCGTGTTCATGCCTGCACGTGGCGGGGAGACGGTGCGGATCCATAGGAGCTACTAGCCGATTGAGAGCACTCCATTTCTTCCGGAGGTGCCATTGATTATTCTTTTGGTACATATATGTATATATTCATGATTTGGGCACGACGGGGTCCTGTCCCGTCCATATGTCTAGTACTCTAGTAGAGGCTCGTAGATACGCATGTGTGGGTATTATGGTCCCATAGTCCTCATGTATATGTATGTATATATATATATATATATATATATATATATATATTATTTTGATAGCCGAAGGGCTTATGTTTATGAAAGTAATTATGTTTCAAATACTAATGGATTTCTATGATTGTGAATATATATTATGAATGAGAGCATACAGGTAACGAAATATGTGGTGTTCGGGGGTTAGCCCCGGATACCCGTCACGGCCCGTAGTTCGGGTCGTGACAGAAGTGATATCAGAGCAGTTCAGTCCTAGGAAGTGTCTACGAGCCGTGTCTAGTAGAGTCTTGTTTATGGTGTGTTGCGCGCCACGCTAATAAACAAGAGGCTATAGGGCATTTAGGAAAAATGACCATCTTTATTCTTATGAGATCATGCGATAGAGCCGTGCATAAGCTTTTATCCTCCCTAATAGTATGTTGTGATTTCAGAAATGCCGCCAAAAGGAAAAGCTAAAGTTGCCCAGAAGGGCAAGCCTATGACGAGGAGGCGGGCAGAAAGTGTCACACCCTAATTTCCGACAGGGTGTGATGGGCACCCGGCCCTTACTTAAGGCCGAGCGAACCCGCTGACTCACGTAATACTCATAACCATACTGGGCCCGCAAAACATGACACAAGTACAGAATGAAAATTTTTCCGAAAACAAACATGCCTTTCATATTATCAAATCAAATGAAACCTGTACCGTATGAAATCTGTAATCATAACAAATCTGTAATAATAAGCGTAATGATACATCGGCTTACATAGCCGCTTACAAAACTGACGTCTCATACACACACCTGTATGCGCAAAGTCTCTAGCACAAAACATGATACCGCAACATAAATACTCGACTCGGCAAAGACTTTCGAGGAAACGCAGACTCGCCAATCTAGTCGGAATATCGCGCTAGCGTCCTCTACTCATCTCTGTAGGTACTGCGCGCGGCATGAAACGCCCCCGAAGAAAGGGGTCGATGAATATGTACCGAGTATGCAAAGCGAAAAGTACGTAAAACGAAGTCATAGCCGAAGTAAGGAGTACGAAAGTGAGCACAATAGCGAATACGTAGTGCTTGCATCCGACATACAAATTATACATAAGAGGTACAGAAGACAAATATGATAATCAGAATGCCAAAATGCTTCGCTTTCTTTTGAAAAACATTTATGTCTCATATTTACGGAAAATCAAACATATCATATGAACTGACAACTAACCGAATGCCGAGGAACGTACGGCCCGATCCATAAATAATAACATAATGCCGAGGAACGTGCGGCCCGATCCATATATAGTATAATAATGCCGAGGAACGTACGGCCCGATCCATATATAATAACATAATGTCGAGGAACGTACGGCCCGATCCATATATAATAACATAATGCCGAGGAACGTACGGCCCGATCCATATATAATATAATAGTCATATACATACCATACCCAGCCCTCTGGTGGGGGACTCGGTAAACAAAATCATCATATCATATATCATCAGATTATCATATCATCAAATCATCACATATCATATCATCAAATCATCACATATCATATCACATACCACATACGGTCCGTAATGGGACCCGGCGGACGGAACGTGGTCGCCACTCCATCTGGGCGCCACAACACATCAATTTCGAAAGTTTTATATCTCCGTATGTCCATCACACATCATAAATCAGAATCACATCATACTTCGAAAAACACATCATACTTCGGAATCACATCATACTTCGGAATATAACATAGTGCGCACGATAACATACCGGCCCGGGACTCGGCGAAAGAGGTAATAACAGAATGCACGAGCAGAATCGTAGGAAATCATATGCAATGCCAAACATTCACAAAGACTCAATAGAGTAATCAAAACGGATTGTTATTTATAAGCCAAAATAGTAGTCACATCAGACTTTCTTTCGAATATGACTCGGGAACATATCAAACCGAACTTCAGAAATCATAGTTACGTATCGGAATCATAAGTATACGAATCATTATTTCAGACTCAACAGACAATTATATAATCATACTCGGGGGGTTGGAAAGGTAGTCATATTGAATTCTTTCAAAAGCCATCGAATTATACGTAAGAAGATTGCGGGACCCACGGACGACGTCAACCCAATCCGGCCCGCCTACGAAAATCATAGTCATCATATGTTATCGAATCATTATTACAAACTCAAAAGATAAGTAAACTGATCGTACTTGAAATCGAAATAATAGTCATATCATATCGTTTCAAAAAAATCGTAAGAAGTACATAAGGAAAGTCGCGGGGCCCACGGAGGGGTGTCGACTCAAGTCGGGCCCACCCATGAAAATCATAGTCATTATACGTCATAGAATCATTTACGGGCATATCAAAGCCATCCGGTTCATCTCGTGAAAGTTACGGACATTCGTAGATTACAAAACTCTTCCGAAAACGAAACTTTTTATGCAACATTTGAAAACCAATCATACAAAGACATATAAACCATAGCTTGACCATGTAAGGATGCCAACCTCAAGAAGCAAATAAGCATCATAAACATGCTCGGACTTTAAGAATAGAATTACCCCCGAAGCTCATAATATATCATAGCTTAGCCATATCTAAGACATGCCAAAAGAAGGAAAGGTAAGCTTTACATACCTCGTTTGCCTCCTAAGCTAATCCAAACTCAAGTCTCGACTTCGAAAATCTACAACAATGTCATTAGACACCAAACATTAGCTTTTAGCACTTAAGGATCCAATCCCAAGCCATCATTTTATTTACAGAAATTTGGGCAGCATTTCCCCTATAAATTCAACAACCCCGAGAATTCAACTCGGCCAAATTCATCAACAACAATACCAACAACCAAACTAACAACATCAATACTCAATTCAAAACGTATTCTAACGTTAGTAGCCCTTTCCACATAATCCAACAACATTCATTGTATTTCATTCAACGACTTACATTCAAACCAACATCAACGCTCATACACTCAAATACTAGTCCAAACCCATACCAACAATATTCAAGAACATTTTAGACCATTCACATAATATTTCAAACAACCCAAACAAAATACCACTCCACCCGAAACCTACCCCAAACCCGAGAACATCACCACTACATTCCTTTCTCCCAAATTCATGAATTACATCAACAATCCACACTTTAACAATGTCATTTCTCTTAAATACAAAAATTACATTAAAAGCGCATTAACTTCCAAACCAGCCCGCGACCACCACAACATTAATTTGAATCATTAAACTCTCATTTTCAACATAGAATCCACATAACAACAACAACCAAAACACTAAGTAAAATTAATTCATTCCTTGCCATACATAAGAGGCCTTATTCGGCCACAACCACCCCAAATTAAACTCATGATTTTCATTCATTTCAACACACTACAATAACCAAACATGCTAAATAGAATTAATTCATCACTCCTACACAACACACACACCTACACGGCTACCACCACCCACACGGCTTCACTTTAGCATAAACTTTTTCATGAGTTTCATCCATATTTACATACCACAACATATACAAATCATCCACAACATATGCAAAAGGAGATTGAACCTTACCTTTTCCCTTCAGCTTCACAACTTAGCTAGGGTTTGCGATTGATGAAACTAATGATTTGTTTGTTCCAACAACTACACCACGTTAAAGAGGACCTTTTACTTGTTGATTTGCTAGAAGAAACAATTTTTTTGATGGAGATTTTTGGATCCCAAAATCTTGTTGCTATGGCCGAATGCCTTCAACTTTCTTTCTCCAAGGTTCTTGATTTTTCTTAAGGTTGGAAGATGATAAAATGATTGACTTGGTTATCTTTTGTGCCCTTATATGAATTATACATGTGTACCATGGCCCACACATGGGTTGGACCAATTAAATTTGGCCACAAAATGTGTGGGGACCATTTCCAAGCCACATGGCCAACATGGCCAATTTTCATGAATTTCCAACTTCTTAATATTCCACTTTTAGTCCCAAATTTTTCTAAATATTCCATGCCAACAAATTCATGAACAACTTATGTCTCAAAACAAAATCGAAGGTCAAAAGTCTCGACTTCGTATCCCGGAATGGTCTTGTCTCTAACTTATCGTAGTTAAACCGGATTGTCCCAATGAACAAAATACGGGATATAACATCCTTCCCCCATTTAGAACATTCGTCCTCGAATGTTCAATTAGTCTCATAAGGTCTTATAAGGATCTCGGGGGTTCTTTTATTACTATAACACGCAATCTCTTTTGCCACTCATTTTTCCTTTCCATCTTCTCTTACCTTACGGATAATGTGATAAGGTCCAATATATCTCAGTTTAAACTTCTTCTTCTTGTCGAATCTCATTACACCTTGCCTAAATCGTCTTATAATCCCCCTTTACTCAACTCGTAACATTCTAGACACGTCATCTCGTGTCATTTCTTTATCTTTCACTTGCATCTCTCACACTCGCTTTCCCCCTTTAGGGGCGTACTTATACTATCACCCGATCATATTTTGCCCTATTCCCGTATTTCCGAGTCTCAGGCGGCACTTTTATTCCGACATTTTGATCCTCTTGCCTTTCATTTACTCACTTTCTTTCTTTCCCGAATATCATTATGTTGACACTTTCCAAACTTAACCCCTTTTTTGTTTTTCCGGCCAACCTCTTCTAAATTATCTCTTAATATCACAAACCCTTTCCAAATTCTTTTTACCATATCTCGTATCGACCTCACGATTGCCATTACCCTCAATTCGGCTATTAACTTGTTTTCCAAAATCGGCCGTAAATCTTGCAACTTGGCCAAATCTTACCCTTACTATTGACACAACCTTTCAAAGCGTATCACGGACCCGTATCTACGTTTCTCTTTTATTTAAGGAAAATTTTGGCGAGTTTCCTGCGTAACGCTATTACTATCTCAAACACAGCTTGTACGGAAATACCAATGCCTCACGGAGCCAACATACATATATGTATCATATCATATCACGACTCATAGGGCTCCCAACGTCAACAACGGTGCGAAAATAATGAACTTACCTTGAATGCTGACTGTTACTTTCTTTACACTTCTTGTTTACTTTCACTTTTAATCTTCAACTTTACATTTCGATTATACTTCGTTGCACCTTACCCAACATATGTCTTTCATACCTTTGTACGTGCTTTGTAACTTCCAACATCATCAATCACTTCTACTTCTATACATGTTCGCCATTCTTCTGCTGAGCAAGGTCGATGGAGAGAAATCTCATTCCACCATGACTTGGCTCTATGACACGATCTCGGATATGAAGGAAGAGTAACCAGCCTAAATGTCGGTAGCCTCCACATTTATAAATGTGGCGTGCAACACACAACAAGACTCTGCGGACACGACTTTGCGGAACAACCTAAAGACGAGCGCTGCGATGCCAATTTGTCACACCACAATTTCCGACGAGGAGTGTGATGGGCACACAAACTCTTACTTGAGCCCGAGCGAACCCGGCCGACTCACGTAATACTCATAACCAAAGGGGGCCCCCAAAACATAC
>NW_026714649.1:0-22224 GCF_029784015.1 Lycium ferocissimum | reverse complement strand
ATATTTATATAATATCATCACGATTATTTATACTAGAAAACTACAACCAAAATAAAATTCAAAATCAATCCACTACTTAAAAAACACAAAGAATTATTAATTAAAAATTAATGGATTAATGTGGATATACTTAGAAATATGTATTTATGGTAAGGATATTTACGGTTTGAAAAAATAATTTTACTGCCGCTTTTTTCAAGAAAATTTAACTTCTCCCAACTTATGCGAAAACTTGTTTTTCTACTTAAAAAGTAATTTAATAAATAGCCAAACAACTCAAATATCCAAAAAAGTATTTTTTATCGGAAAAAGTGTTCTTTTTTTTTTGCCTCAAACACTAAAATAGAAACGGGCTCTAAGTGTTGCATTCGTATATCGATTTAAAAAATAGTTATTCGTCTACTGGGAATGCACACAAGTTGTTCTACTTTGATTCTAAGATTTAGCAGTTTACAGACTGTTGTCAAGAAATTTAATGGTTTTCCACTCTACAATGCATAAAAGAAAAATCACTCAAGGGTATTGTAGGGATTACTCCAACATTAACAGATATCTCAGGTTCAAATTTTAGAAGTATTGGAATGGAGAAATCTCAATAGAGAGTATTTTCTAGTAATTCTCGCCATTCACTTTTACTTGTCATTTCGGCTTTTGAGTCAAACTCGCATGAATTTTGACCCAACATTTAGAAACATTATTGACGGAGTCGTCTTTGTTAGGGGAACTCTTTATTCTCAACATGGGAATTTTACGCAAATCCGAAATCGTCTTTGTTAGAAATCCTTTATCCCTCAATACGGAATTTTTTGGCGCAAATCCGAATTTGATCGGGCTTCCATATGAATACCAAACACTGGATGGAAAACTAAAAAGATTAAGTGTTACCTGAACCCATTGAGAATTTTTTTTAAAAAAAAAAATAGGCTCGCAAGGGAATGCTTTATATTTCCACTGTTGGACTATTCTTCCAATTACTAGTGGCTTGTCCCCGCGCAAAGAATGTACCCAGCTATTTTGTATCATACTTATATTTTATAGTATCGTCATGATTTACGTGTGTGTATATAAGACGACTCCGTCAATAATGTTTCTAATCTATATCTAGTATACTACTAGGCAGAGATAGGCCCGTGCTGGTATAAAAGTTGGAGATGCCTGTATATATTATTTTGCCAAAACATAAGTAAGACTCGCACTTATTAGTCTCAGGAGAAGTATATGCACAATCACAACAACAAAATATCGCATACATTTATGCACATCTTTTGAATTACAAAACATACCAGAGGTGCCAAAACATTCAGGAAATCAAAAAATGTTTTGTGTCATCATCTTCTTTGTGTCAATTGTTCCTTTCCTCCCAGATTGTCTGAGTGTACAGACACAGACAAGTACAGCGTTCCAGACGGCCTTATGTTTCTTTGTCAGCTTCATACCAGCTGCTTGTAGTACCTCCTAAATCACCAACATGGTCCATTTAACTTCAACCAGAAAGAGAAACATTTGTGATAGCTCAGATGCGATGGGCGGTGCAAATAAAGCAATTGATGTTTTCTGAGTTACTGGAGCAAAGGTAACATCTCTTGCATTAGGTGTAACCGCTTTTCTGTAAATTCGCCAGTGCCAGATGATCATTGAGCAATGTTGTCCATACAAAATCAAATGACATTGAGTGAAGCCTTACATTTCTATTTACGTTTCCATTGTCAGTTGTGGAAATGGAGGCTTGAAGTCAAAAGCCAATTGCAGGACGTGATAGAATAGTTATTATTATCATCTTCCTTCCAGAGCATTCTGACATGATCTGTTGTATGAGAAGGAACTGCGTACACTTCGAAATATTTCATCAATAATGTATGAAACATGTCTTCATTAACAAGTTCAACAACCTAATCTACAGAAGAGTATTATAATTACAATAGAAACATCGATCTATAGTGAGTGGTGCTATATATTGTCAATGTAACACCTTTGTTAAATGTAGTCAAAGTTTCTTACTTGATGTACAATTGTAGATGTTAAAGTAATCATTCTTGGGGTGAAAAATGTGATCAGATAGTTCATGATTCTGTTACACGATCGGGGCAAGAGATGCACATAAAAATGAAAAAAGTAGCAAATTTGCCAGGATCCCGCTGGAAGTAAAATAAATAGCAAAACTCACTACTGGAAAATAGTCTTATGGCAACGCCGAGAAAACCGTTGCTATAGATAGCTGAACCGTTGCTAGAGATTTATAGCAACGGTTTAAGGTGCGTTCCATCTGCTCGCGTGCCCATATATCTATGGCAACGGTTTCTTTAACGGTTGGTAAAACACGTTGCTATAGCCATATCTACGGCAACGGTTGTTCCTCTTTCGATGCACGAGTTTTTTGTGTTAGTTGGAACGGTTCCCAACCGTCCCCATAGACCTTTAAGCAACGGCTTTTGAGGCTATTGCAACGGTTTCGTAGAGGTTATTGCAACGAGCTTTTCCTTTATTGCAACGGTTTTTGTCTATTGCAACGGTTTTTTTTTTTGTACAAAAATCAGCAATTATTTTAAACATCCTATTGCAATGGTTCTCATGACCTATTGCAACGAAGTTTATCCGAAATAGTAGCTCACGTTATATATATATATATATATATATATATATATATATATATATATATATATATATATATATATATATATATATATATATATTAATACATTACAAATTACATAAATCAGAAAACACAATTTTTCATAATCCAAAATATCCAACATTCATCATAATCCAAAATGTCCAACATTAATTCATAGTCCAAAATATCCAACATTCCTAATCCAACATACCCGTAAAAGCAAAATGTTCAACCCAAAATGCATAGTTAAGTTTTACATTTCAAGATTTAGGATAAGTTTCAAAATGTTCGATAGCAAAAAGATTCTTAGAACATGTAGAAAGCTTCATAAAAGATCTTCTCAAGTAAGATCAACATGTTCATTGTCTCCTTCCCTTTCTTCATTTTCGACACCTACAAAAGAGAATGAATAATGTCACTACCCTTCAAACGCACACGCACATAATACAAAAATACAACTTATTATAAACGAATACCAATTTTATACTACAATTTAAATACGTAAAAAAATGAATATCAACCAAAAAGGAGAAAGAGAGACATGTCAGTATAATATGCTTAAAATTACACAAACAACTCGAGGAATTAAAAAAAAATTATACGAAGACCTTCACTAATACATTTTGCAAATAATCGAGCTAATCGGTCTAGTTTTTCACATCGAAATGCGAGTTGATGATGACTACGTATGATGATGACACCTCGCATCATGTTTTTGAGGGAATTCGTGATGTTGTTTTCTAATAATGAAGGGATGGAGCAAATGTTGATGTTGGTTATTGGTATAAAGGAAGTGAGTAGATGGAAAAATAAGGAAATCAGAAATATTGGTGATGCTGGTCATATATAGTATGCTGCTTAGTTGCACAAAGGCTGGACAGCTTGTGCGAATAAGGTGGTTGTTGGATAGCCGGCCAGATGGTATCGGAAAAGCGTGTATAACTTTATTATTGCTATTGCACCTCAACGGTGTCCGACAACAATGCAAGATATACCGGAGAGACAACATACAAGGACACAAGACAAGGCCATACATGCAAGACTCGCTGGTTTTTTCAAAGAAAGACCGCAAAGAATCCGGTAGCAGTCAAGACTATTGTCAGGTTTGCATTCACGCCAATCATGGCACCAAAGGGACCCGACTTGGGACACATACAAAATTTCGACAAGAAAAATGATTAGACAAGAAAATTGCACTTCAAAGAAACAATTTTCTTAGCAAGATTGGTCAAAAACTAGTTTATTATTCGTAATAGTGGTGGATGCCTTGTGCAAATAAGGTGGTTGTTGGTGGATGGTGTTGTGATGGTATCGGGAAGCATGTATAACTTTGTATTATTGCTATTGCACCTCAACAGGTCCGGACAACAATGCAAGATATAGCAGAGACAACATACAAGGACACAAGACAAGGCCATACATGCAAGACTCCTGCTGGTTTTTTCAAAGAAAGACTGCAAGAATCGAAAGTAGTCAAAGACTATTGTGGTTTTTTTTGCATTCTTCGCCAATTTGTGCACCAAAGGGACCGACTTGGGACACATACAAAATTTCAAAGAAAGCGGCATTAACAAAAAGAAAATTGCACTTCAAAGAAACAATTTTCTTAGCAAGATTGATCAAAACTGGCTTATTATTCGTACGCTGATGTAATTCTATTTCCACCACTGTGGAATGCGAGGATTTCGTAGTTAGACAAGTTCACTTTATCATTCTAATTAGGCTAGATCTGTTTCCTCCAGTAATTTAGCATTTTTGACAGAAAAGATCTGTTATTTTTTTCCTTTTTTTTTCAATAGAACCCTTAAGCCCCAGGTTTTATATATTTGTATGGGACGGTGGAATTTTGAACCCAAGACCTTAATGACTTTGATAAAATGGAGAAAATGGCATATCTGAGCTAAGTTTGCATCATAAACTAAGGTGGTAAAGCGAAGCCTATGCTAGAAATTAGCCAACCTTAATCAAGTCATAAAGACTCGTCATCTTATTCTAGAAATGTTCGGCAAATAAGATGAACTGGGATTTATCACCAGAAAAGATGTTTCTATTAAACCAAGCATGTTAGATTTACCATGTCCACTTAAAAAAAGAGGTTCTATTGGTTGAGATCTGATGTTATAAAAGCTAGAATACATTAGTTTAATTCAAGTTAAAATATGGCAAACAAGTTGCGGCAAGTTAAAGATTAGTAATGTTCTTTGCGATTATCCCCGCCTTTTAGCTTTAAGAATTTTCTACCCTATACTCTATAAGGCACAGATACAACATGCTAAGGGGTGACTTACCAAGGGTTTGGTGGAGGAAAATGACCTGCAGCAATGCTGGTTATCCTAGATGGGTATTTGTGCTCTATCTCATAATCCAAGGCAAGCTTTATACTAGAGATAGATTGCTAAAGTGAGGCATGATCAATGACCAAACATGTCTAATGTGTGAAGCTACTGAGGAATCCATTCAACATTTTTTTTTTTTTTAATGTCCTATCTCTTCTTATATCTGGTGCAAAATTCTTAAATGGCAAGGTTATACTAGACATGCAATGAGATGGCATGATGAACTACAATGTGCTGTGAACTTTGCTACAAACAAAAGCTCTAAGGCAAAGATATATAGGATGGCAATGGCTGCCACTGTCCCCTACATATGGGAAAACAGAAACAACAAAGTCTTTTAGAATTCTTGGTGACCAAGTTGTGAGGATAATTATCTAGGATGTTTTATGTCGAGTAAATACCTTTCCTAGGCTGGCTAGAATGATGGTCACTCTCAATTTTTATCCTTAGCTTCCTACACAGTATAGGTGTTATATGTTGGTAGTGTTTGATTTGAAAGGTAGTAGTTGTTTGCTGGTGTTTAGTTGAGGCTAAAACTGGGGCTGTCCAGTTTTAGAGGGTCTAGTTTGTTTGTAAATATTATCCATGGTAATAAAATGTTTTACTTACCCAAAAAAAAAAAAACACTTGCTACCCTTTTTCAGTTTGCCTTTCAACAATCCAAACACATACAAACTCATGAATTGAACAAGAAAAAACTGAACAGTAAAAGATATATAGAGAAATACAAATAATCATCCAAGCAAACTTTGATTCCTTTTTCTTTTCAGGAAAAAGTCTACTTTTCGATAATGTCGACAGAAAAAAATCAGCTAGCATAAGAAAATTAAAAAAAACAAGCAGGCATAAGATTTCACTAAGTTTAGGCAAGAAAGAGATCAGAATAAGTCTGACCTTGATTGTTACCAGGTGTAGAGGAAGCTTCTCCTGGTGAGCGAACACTGAACCTTAACATATTAGGATCAAGTCGGAATTCTGGATTTAGCTGCTGAATTTTTGCAATGACTTTCATTGTAATATCTTGTTCCATGGTATCCTTTTGTGCGTTGAATTTTTCTTGCATTCTTTGTTGCATCCTCTCTTCTATCTCCTCCATTTTTTTCTCCATTTCATCAGTAACATTTGAAGAGAGTCCAGTATCCGCCGCTTTCTGTTTCAAGAGAGTCTTGGTAACCCCACGTCCATACAATCTTACTCGACCTGGATGATCAGGTCCCATTACTGATACATATGCGTCAACTGATTGACTGCCATCTTCACTTTCTTGAGTTTCTATTCTCTCCATTTCAGCCTACAAATCATATTGAAGAGAAGGGGGCTCAAGTAAATAAAACTAATCCAATATTTAAGAACAAGCAAATGATATCGATAAACCTTTAAATAGAAAATTTCATACTATTTTGCTAGCTGTGTCTTCATATGAGTCCTTGTATACTCGGCCTGGTTTCCTTCTTCTAGTAGCCACAAAAACTCCTTACTTGACAAAGCTTCAGGATTTTCCTTCTTTTTTTTCTAGTTAGATAAAAGATAGCATAAAAATCTTCCCAAGTAAAGTCAACAAGTTCATAGTAAATGAACAATCCAAGAAAACACCAAACCTCGCGGATTATAGCAAAACTTGTTTTGCCAACAGTGTGTGGATACCTCAAAATTTTTCGATTCTCTGTATTTTTTCTGGACATGTCCTGCAAAAATATGAGTTAGTGAAATAATAGAAGCCAAAAAATATATAGATGAAGGGCATAAATCGAATATCTGAAGGTTGCTGCTGGTTGCTAGTTACTGCGAAGACATGTTGTTTGTACCATCGAATGTATATAGGAGATGATAAGGGATTTTCAGCTACTGTGATATGCATAAGTACTCGTGCATTTTTGTTGACAAGATATGGTATGTGGAATGTATCAAGCTTTGCTAGTTTTGAAGTTGGTTTTTGATGATGAGTTGAAAAGAAGTCTTTATCATCATACTCAAAAATAGGAAGAGGGTATGTTGATAAGTTTTTTCACTAACACCGATTTCTTTTTTGCCTTTGGTTCTAGATGGAAGGATAAAAACATCAGGAGTTCAGGAAGTTTGAAATATATTTGTACCACTGATCATTTGAGAAAGGATATGGTACAATTTTGTTTCATATTAGACATGGTGCGGATGGAAACAAAAGTTGGCAATATCCTATTCTTTTGGAAATGGACTTATACGGTATTGATTAGTGTTGAAAAGCTAGATATGAGTTAGTGCTAACTTTGGGAATTTGATACACGACTACTTTTGAGTGGAAAAGTGTATGCAACATCAAAAGTGTATAGGATGCAAGCTTGTTTGGAAGGAAATGCATTAAATTGGACTATAAATTCACATTATGTAATAAGGAAGTAGTGCTACTAGCGCCTTGTTTTTCTTATTGCGGAATCAATGCATGCAAACACATGATTTATATTGCTACATTGACACTAGATCTCAGTTTCTTTTTTTGTTGTGGTTTCCTTAGTTGGTATTAGTATCTATAGTACTCATCCCACTAGGAAATATGCCTTAAGAGAAATTGCTTTGATCTAAGTTGGTAACCAGAATGCAATTAACACATACAAAGGATCTATAGATGATGGATTTGTTTTGAAAAAATATATAAAGTAGCCCTAGGCACCACAATGCCTAGTGAAATTTGTTTTTAAAAAAAATCCAGATATCTTTTGCTTTTGAATAAGGCACTAATTTAAAGAAAAGAAAGTTGTCTATGATTTATATCTTACTTGAGCCGCATCGGAGTTCCAATATTCGAGGAGAGCCTTAAATTGAGATTCTGAAACTTCTTTAGGCCTTTTTGCCATTCGAATTTCGTCATTGGCGTAGCAATAGTAGTGTTTCTTCTTCAACCCATTCTTATACTTTCTCCAAGCAAGTTGAATTCTTCGCAAAGCCCATTCTTTCGCAACTTTAGGAATGTCATATTTCTCCTACAATTTGGTGCAATTGGGTTAGGGCAAAAAATCTGAAATATTTTCAAGTAAAAATTGGAACATTGAGAAATTCAAACCATGGTATAGTTCCACATATCATCATGTGTCTTCAATTTCTTCCATTTAAACATATTAAGAGGACGAAAGGTCCCATTCCTTGCCAATGTGCCGAGGAAGCTACCCAACTCTTTCACAATTGCTTCAGTAGGACCAATGGGTTGGTGCAACTCATTTAGCACGATCAGTTTGCGCTCACTCCGTCCATGTACACTTAGCATTTGTGTTCCACCTCTTTTTTCTTTTTTGAGTGGAAGGGCACTGTAATAATATGAACCAAACAATTTATAGTTATGCGTACAATTGGTCCGGACCTATTTCAAATTTAGTAATTTTAGAACATGAGCACAACTTTGCTTATGAACTATTTTTAGTAAGATAAAAATTAATTCTAAAACTAAATCCGGACAATACAATTATCAGATTTTATAAGCTAAAGACTAATTCTAATTTCAAGAGCATGTAGTTTAAATCTGTAAATTCTTGCCTCCTTCGCCAGATTGGTTATTTGCTTCAAGATTAGTACAATCATGTGGATCTTGTTAGATTTGTTCATTAACCGCTTGTAATGCGGAATGCTTTGGAAAGTTGTGAGGTTTGTTGCACTTGTTCTTGTGCTTCTCGTGATTCGGGAGTGGTGGAATCCAACAAGACTTGCTCATGTATGTTTGTCTTTGCAAGATAAATAGAATCGGGACACACTTTGCACTTGTTCCACTTCGATCCAAAATCGGAATGTAGTTTGAGTTATACTTGTGCTTGTAATGCTTTTCATTTGACTTTATAACATGGACATCTGGAATGTGTTTTGAGTTTTGCTTTTGCTTGTGATTCAAAACCCTTTGGCTTAGCAAAGATGCAAAATCGATCCGAGGTGGAATGAAGTTTGAGTTCTTAACTCTCTTGCTTTTTCTTGAACTCCCGTCTTGATTCATGATTACTCAAGTCTCTGCAAGTTTTAGAATATGAAATATAAAATTGGTTAGCAGAATGTCAGTGCTGTAAACGAAATCAATCAGAATGGCAGTAGGATTATATTATCTAGTACTATTGTGACACAAACTAGGACTATGAACTCGAGTTCTACTATAAGTAGGCAGGGCATTAATCTAAGTAGAAATAGATAAAAGTTCACACTAAATAGGCAAATTAACGATCAAAAACAAAACATGATTTTCTTGCATTAAGAAGGGATATTCTTGTAGAAATTCAAGAAAAGATCATAAAATATGTATGAAAAAAGGCATTTATCAGAAGCTCAAAATAAAAAATGAAATAATGATGAGCATATATAAAAAGAGTTCAGAACTTTATTGTCTAATCATTTTCCTCCATGCAATCCCAATCAGTATCATC
This sequence comes from Lycium ferocissimum, assembly GCF_029784015.1. Taxonomy (NCBI): domain Eukaryota; kingdom Viridiplantae; phylum Streptophyta; class Magnoliopsida; order Solanales; family Solanaceae; genus Lycium; species Lycium ferocissimum. Next base: position 12,904 of record NW_026714649.1, on the reverse strand, counting down.
GAACTCATCCTCCTCTTCCGATGTTTCCATAATTGTATCTTCTGAATGTTGTGCATTAGATGGAATATCAACGACATCAGCGGGCACATCTTCTCTTGACCATCTAATGTCACCGTCATCTAATCTAGTTGAGGGACCAGTGTCATCATTAGGCTCCCTCCAAAATGTGTCTCCTATATTAGGACAATTCTCTTTCTATAGATCATACAAATCAACAGGGACTTTATTCCTTACATAATAAACATCTTTCTCAACTGGATCCGCCACATAAAAAAACTTGATGAACTTGTGATGCCAACACAAAAGGATCATCTTTCTTGCATAACTTATTGAAGTATACCCGAGTTAACCCATATTCATCTACTTCATTATGAAACCAATCACATCTAAACAGTACAACACTAAAATGGCCATAATAATCAATCTCAATGATATCTTGAATAACTCCATAATAAATAACCTCTCCATCTATGGGATTTTGGTCCCTAGAACTAGCAAAACTATCTGTTGTTCTTTAGTAGAGTCACTCCACTATTTTCGAGTCTTTCGTGGGGCGTCCGACTTTTTGTATGAAATCGGTATCCATTAATGAAATATGCGATTGTATCTCTTGCCTACCACATTAGGCATTCTAGATAGCCATATTAGATAATCGGGTACTTCAACATTTTTAACTTTCTTTTCAAACCAACTGCTGAATTCCTGACTATGATTCCTTGCTCTTGACCATGCGTTTGATCTAGTATGATTACTCATCAAATTCTTATGTTCCCTGCAATCATGAATATTTGAAATTTAATATTTAGGACTTTATAAATTGAGCTTAACAGACGTTATCATAACGAAATGAATGAAGTTTAAAATATAAGTAATTGTTATGTATTTGATCTTACTCGATAAACTTTTCAACTTGTTCATCTCCGGTGTTGAATAAGGCACACCGATGTGCTTCATAACGTATCGTGGATCCATCATAAAAGTCGAATCCTTTTTCTTCTCAATTCCAATTGGATGACCTATCTTAGGGAATATAGGTGACTAATTTTGAACACATTCATCATCCTCGATCTCATACCTCTTGAATCTTGTCTTCACACCATCGCGTAGGTATCTTGAACAAAAGGTCAAGCACTCTTCGGCTTAAAAACCTCTCGCTATTGATGCTTCTTGCACAAGATCGATTACGAACGAACTTCTTCAACTTACATAGGTGCCTCTCATTGGGATACATCCGTCGAAGATGAATCGGACCCCCAAGCTTAATTTCATTCACTAAATGAATAGGTAAATGTGGCATTATATCAAAAAATCTTTGGATGAAAAATCCTTTCCGGTCATATATTATTTCAACAATTTCAGAATCCAATTTCTCAAGATCTCTTCTACTTATAACCTTACTACATATAGCTCTAAAGAAATTGCCCAATCTAATCAAGGTTAATGAAACAATCTTGGGCAGCACTTTTCTAACGGCAACTGGAGCAGTAATGCATTATAAAATGAGCATCATGACTCTTGTACCCCGATATTTTCATCTCCTTCACTTGCACACGATGTGATATATTAGAAGCACACACCTTTTTTGGTAATTTGGCATTTTTCAAGACGGTGCAAAACAACCTTTTCTCGTTCGGCTTCATGGAGAAACAAGCTTGAGCCAAACTTACATTTCCATCATTATCTTCTATTGGTTGTAGCTCCTTTCGTATCCCCATTTCTTGTAAGTCATAGCGAGAATTTACATGATCCTTTGACTTTCCATCTATCTCCGAAAGTCCCAAGCAACCGTCACATATATTCTTTTCTATGTGCATTACATCAAGATTGTGCCTCAATTTGTTATGTGCCCAATATGGCAATTAAAAAAAAATAGATCTTTTTTTCCACGGACCCTTATTATCTCGAGGCCTTTTTTTTTTTGCCCTTTCCAAACACATTGTTGAATTCATGCAGCTCTTCAAGCACTTCTATACCCGACAAAGGTGTAGGTGCAGGTCTATGCTCCTCCTTACCATCAAATGACTTCTTATCTTTTCGCAATGGATGATCAGAAGGCAAAAATCTACGATGACCCAAGTAACACATCTTACGACTATGTTTGAGATATTGAGAGCATGTGTCATAATTACAAGTGGGGCATGCCAATTTTCCTTAGTGCTCCATCTGAAAGCATTGCTAATCTTTGGAAAATCACTAACGTCCACAATAATTTGCACGCATTCGGAATGTTTGGTCGGTTTCGACATCATATGTTTCTATCCCGGTTCCCATAGTTCCTTCAATTCTGCAATTAGTGGTTGTAGATACACATCTATATCATTTCCTGGAGATGATGGACCTGGAATGATCATTGACAACATAATATACTCCGGCTTCATGCAAATCCATGGTGATAAATTATAGTTCATCAACATAACAGGCCACGAGCTATGAGAAATACTCATGGTTCTAAATGGGTTGAAACCATCACTTGAGAGACCCAATCTAACATTACGAGGATCTTGAGAGAAGTCTGGGTACAGACGATCAAAATCCTTCCATGCTTCCCCATCAGCAGGATGCCTTAAATTTCCATCATTGGGTCGTTCATTAGCGTGTCATCTCATTGCAACAGCTGTTTCGGAACACATGAATATCCTCTGAAGCCTAGGCTTTAAGGGGAAGTACCTTAAAACCTTCGCAGGAATTTTAGAGCGTGAATTAGTCGAGGCATCACCAACACTCTTCCATCTAGAAGTTCCACAGATAGAGCAGTTATCTGCTTTCTCATTGTCCTTCCAAAATAACATGCAGTCATTAGGGCATGCATGTATTTTTTCGTAATGAAGACCCAAATCTTTAATCACTTGTCTAGCCTTATTGAAAGACTCTGGTATCTGAGCAAAGAGAAATGCCTCTCTTATCAAATCTAACAAGTCTGAGAATGCTACATTACTCAAACCATGTAATGATTTAAATAAGTACAACCGAATGGTGAAACTCAATTTATTGAAATTTTCACAACCCGGATATAACTCTTGTTTCCCTTCCTCCAATAATTTAAAAATTTCTTTGCATCTGCAGATAAACCGTGTCGCACTCCTTCTTCATGCCGTGACTCACCTCTATATTTCTAAATGTATCATGAAGTAGTCCATCAATGTCGTCACGCAAGTTAGAACCTTCATCGTCATTTATTGGATGCGGTGTATTTCTCGATGAAACCCCTTCTCCATGAAAAACCCATTTGGTGTAATTATTAACAAAACCATGAACAACCAAGTGATCTTCCACCACATTTCCGTAATGCCAATAGCGATTCATGCATTTCTTGCAAGGACATAATATCTTATTTCCTTGAGAAGCTCGTTCTCAAATGCCTTATCAAGAAAATAATTCACTCCATCAACATACTTTTCTCTTACATCTTAGGCGATTCATCCAACTTTTATCTCCATTATCCATTTAATTAATCCTACATATCACAAGCAAATCACCAAAATTAAGATTCATGCTAAGCTTAGAAATTGAAGTCAAGATCACCAGATCCCTTTAGCAACAAGTAATAAAAAATAAAGATAAAATTCTAGACATGTTCAGTGAAGTCAGGATTTAGGTAGAGCAAAGCTTTGAACATAGATGCACTTAAATCAAGTCAAGGAAATTGGGGTGGTACAGATCTAAAAAGGTCCAGTTCTGTAGTATAAATTAAACTTCCTAACTAGGTGTTCCTTGTTCACAATCTTTCTCCACAGAAGTACAAAATCTGAGTTTTTTATGTGGAAGAGTATTTCTTTTTACTCACTGTAAATGCCACTTTTTGATAAAGTGATACCATTTAATCTGGCAAGTTTTACGCGGGTTGGCTACCACCACCTTCCTCCTTTATCCGGGTTATTTACTAGCACAATATAAGCAAGCTCACACTGACATAACCATTATAGCTAACCATTTTGTTATAGCAACACTCGTGCCTTAAAAAGAAACAAGAAATAGCTAAATGAACTTATTATTCTTGTCGTAACTCTAATATAGCAAAGATTTTAGCCTACCGATCCACTAGTTAACTTCACAAAGTCCAAATTTCAAATAAGCAACTTCTTATTTAAAAGTAATGATACTTACAAGTTCCTATCGACCACACAAAATCTTGAGTTTAGCCGTTTATAAAATTACGGTAGAAAAAAGCTGAAAAACGTATAAGCAAAAATTAAACCTTAAATTGGTCTTAATTGGAAATCATGTATTTGAAATTCGGAGGATTGAACACTTGGATGCTGCACTATGCTACTTAATATGGCTAAATAAGTTGCTTTATTTATTGCGCAGAAGCTAATGATGAAAAGATACAGTGGAATACAGTGATCCATTGCTATCTCCATACTCAAATTCTTTGGGAGGATAGTAGGAGGGTAGCTGTTATTATTAAGCTGGTTTTCTTCTTTGCAAGTGAAGTACTGATTGAAGGAAAAAACTTTGCAAAAAGATACGTGCATTCGGAAATGATATAGAGTACGAGTTGGCACAAAAATAAACAAGCGTAGTCTGTAGATTAACGGTGGATCGGTTTTACTAGTTTTTTTTTAATTTACGGATATGCGGTTCATCAAAAATACGGCTAGTGTTGGTTTGTATTGGTATTGATAGCAAAATACGAGGCTCACGAAGCTAAAGTCCTGTTGGTAATACAAGTCACAAAACACCAACTTTGGTTTGCACAGTCTGAAGTGGGGTTGCTGTTACTAGTTAGATAGACAGTATGGTCATACAGGATCTATGTATTGACTCTTCTTCAGTGTGTGGTATTAGCATTATATGCTCATCCTGTCAAGAATTGACAATATGTGGAAATGGTATTGGCTTTAGGGAGTATGCGTAGTTGGAAATTTGCCTCGGTGCTAGTTTCCTCGAGAAATTTCACCGAAGCAAAAGAGCTACATTATAGTTAAGTTGTACGGATTCAAATGGTTAACTTTTTTCATGTGGAATATGGATACATGACTTTTGCATGGAAACAACAAAGAAATTATGCAGAGTCACACAATGAGAGCAATCCTATGGAGTGTAGCAAGTTGCAGCTTCTAGTCACTCTCCTTGTATTGTTCTTTTTTCTACAACACATCACCAAGCAAAAGAATTACACTAAGATCTTCGAGTAATTTCTTGACGGATAGTTAGGTCAAGTTGTGCATCAAGGGGCAAGCTTGGAAACAATTTGATTGACACAAAATCGATGGAATGCGAGTGCAATAACAGCGTATGAGTTACCGCATTTTTACACTGGTGTGATCAATAAGATGAGCAAAGCAGGACACAACATTGCATACGAAATTCTATCATTAACTCATTTTATCAAATTTTTGTTTTTTTACCACATACATAGTTTACGCTTTTGTAGCACCAACTCAAGACACCATCAAGTCCTAAATTGGAACACTCCAACCTTAGACATAGCATTAACTTCAGGAAATCAGTAATAACCTTAATAACCATGATTTAGCTATTCGAAAATAGCAAAGCTCACACATTTCACTAGATATTTACTAAATTGAAGTAGTTCCATCTGTTATACCCCATTTAGACCAAGGTTAAATTAGGTACAACATATTGGAGATTCCTATATGCTTGGTTTTAAGGAGTCGCCACCTAATTAATTTAATGGTGAATTAGGACACCTATTTTATTAACTAAAGTAAAGCCTAACTAAACCTCCGTTAATGGTCTACTTAATTAGTAATTCTAGTTAAGGGTTCTAATTATCCTAAAGGGAAGGGGTTAGGGTATCCTCTAGGATCCGTTAACTACGGTTACCGACCAAACTCGTGTTAATTATTAAGATTAAATAGGATGCTTAAATTTAAGAAAATGACTTATAATATTACTAAAGTTTAAAGAAAAATATAGTAGCGCTATTTAAAATAAGACTTAAAAATGTACTAAGGCTTTAAATAGAAATGCTATTTTTAATCAAGACTTTGTAGGATGGTTTGCATAAAAGAGACTTCAAATGTTATTTAAAATAAAACTATAAATATTGCCCGGACTTTAAACAATAAAAAAATAAGATTTGCAAAAGTATAATAACTTGCGTGTAAGAAGGCTTTAAATGCTATTTTAAAACAAGATCCATAAATATGTTAAGGTTTTGCAAGAAAACATATAATGCCATTAAACATAATACTTGTAGAAAATATAATGACTTGCACAAGAGAAGATTTTAAAGGGCTAAATGAATCAAAAAAAAACGTGGTTAAAGCCTTTAATGAAAATATAATAATGCTATTGACATGGAAACTCGCGGAAAATATAATAATATGCCTATAAATAATAGCTTTCTAATAAATACGAACTTTAGATAAAATTTATATTACATCAATACGGCGATGTAAAAATAGCTAGGCTTATTTTCTTAAATGTAGTAGAAAGGTCATGATTGTCTTTCTCTTTTACTAACCTTGTTTAACTATATTCGGCTTTTTAAAATACATATGATTAGATGAATTTGGAAATAAAGTTTATAAAATACTTAGGTTACCGTTTACACATTAGTGATATTTTGAAATTTTAAAATAGCAAGAATAAAAGATTTTTTAACTCAAAATATATAGTCATGTGTTTCAAGATCAATTATTCTAGTAAAATAAAAATTATAGATACTATAAATAATTTTGATAACAAAGAGAGGTGAAAGTTTATGATGTTAATTATTAATTCCTTAAACTAACTACCCATTTCTAAACTAAATTCCACTAATTCATCTAAGGATTTATCTAAATAAGACAAACAAAGAGTTAGTCATGCAATACAAATTAAATGCATAAAAAGGAATAAGATAGAAGAGTAAATAAGTGAAATGGGTTGACCCATTTCAAGGATGCAATAATCGATTGCTGTTGGGCTTAGCCAACAAATCCAAAATAGTTAATCACCCATTTAGGCCAATTGCCGCGGATCTCTTTCTTCCTGGCCCTCGGCCCAACTAAATTTCTCAATTTTGTTTTTTACAGACCGAGCCCGGGACGGGAGATGACTCGAGGATATTATGTTGGGCTTTTAGCCCAACACCGAATCGGAAGACGAGTCCCTCGGACTCGTATGCGAGGGCCATGCATAAAAATGAAAAGAAAAGGATTAGTATGCGATCAACGAATAAGGTTAAGCATGTAAAAATATAAACTCAACATACATAATCCCAACGCACTATGTTATAATGTACAAACATATAAGATTTGTATAGACACAAAGTCACCAAACAGACTCATTCATGCTGTAGATGCTGATTTTAGAAGTCCTCTGACTCATTTTACGCAAACTAAGAATATACTAATGACTGGGTGGAATGCCACTTGTTTCAATCTCAGAATGCCTAATCAACCTATCCTAAAAGCCATCAAGATATTCTTGCCAATGTTAAACACATGCTATCATATGCTTCGTTATACTCGGACTAATCCCAAGCATACTTAGAGCATATACTTACTATTACGCGAGGCCGAGCAGATATACTCGATGTTAATATCTATTAACTATGATTGAACTAATTTAACTAAATGCCAAACCAAATACATGATAACACATGCTCGCTAACCAACACTTATTCCCAACGATTTAGATGTTTCGTCCCTCCAATGGCTCCCAGTTTTCAAACGATGGCTATATAGGTTAACCTTAACCGCTCATTTTAAACCGCTCATTTTAGATCTTTATAGCATACCAAGGAAGAGAGAACATTTAACTGATTTTATACAAGCACAGGAAGGCAACATCATGCATGAAAATCATGGCAGATAAATTTCATTCAAGGCAGGGGAATGCCAAATCACAGTAAGGAAATAGCAACCTCAATAAATTGAAACTTCCTTCTTTTAAACATAGAGTCCTACAACAGGGGACAGAACTGAGTCTAATACTTATATCCCTTTAAAGAAGCATATTTCGAGCTCTTTAGATACTAAACCCCATAGTGAATCAACAACACAGACCACTGGTGCAGGCTAAACTGAAATCATCTAAAACAAACTTTTAATAAGGAGATTACTTAATATGTCATTTTACCACAACTAATTGATTTGAATCTAACTGACACAAAGACAGATTAATAAACAGGCTATTTCATACCCTTAAGCTAACCAATGATTATTTAACTGATTCATACTAGATTGACTAGGTCATATTGGATTAAGTTTAACTAACATGAATAGCTGCAAACAGCATGCCTAACTAATCATTAATCAAATTAACTAGAAATGCAGCCTAAAATGAACCTATAGAATTTGCTAGATTGAATTATCAACATATAAAGAAGCATGTTCACACCGAACCAAACATGCTAGTAGCCTAAACTAAATGATAACGGCAAGATTCGACGAGATCTGAACTAAGCTAAAATATAATATTAACTCATTGAACAACAGTAACTAAGCTAAACACCAAACTGAATCATACAGGCACATAAACATACAAAACTAAAAATAAAAGGAAAGGAATGGGATTTACCTTCTTCGGGTGCAGCAAAGTGGGGCTTCGAGTCTACGATCTACCTCGAAAACACCACGAACTCCGAGTTTTAGATTCGAACCACTATCCAGGGATAAAAGGAACGGAAATGACTCAGTATTTTGAGTCGATATCAAAGGACGATTATGACTGCTAAAAGAACTAATATTTTCTAAGGGGGATTTCTGGTCCGCTCCAACTTGTTTAATTTTAGGAATTTCTGTGACTAAAAGATCTCTTTTAGAGGATTTTGGCGACTGGAAAAACTCTCCCCAAATGAACCCACGAGAAGGATTGTTTATCCTCCGCTTTGGTGGTTTTGCTGGGAGTTCTAAATTGAAAAATTGGGCGGGATATTTTCAAAATCAAACGTTCAGATTGGCGAGTGCTTTGCACCAGCAAAGATCGCAGAAAAAAACAAAGGAACTAGACAAACCTATAAAAATCAGACCTCGAAAATGAAAAAAATTAATAAGAAAAGGTTTCGAGTTTCACTAATGGACGAACTTCATTTAAAACCTTTCGGATTACCGACGAAAAGGGGAGAAGAGACCATTTACCCCGGTGATGGAAGGTACAAGGCATTAATTTTTCGTTCCCGAATCGGCCCGACATGGCTTGTGACCACGAACCAAACCCCGTGGATTTGCTATTTCGTCGGTCAAAGAGAGAGAGAGAGAGGGAGAGAGAGAGAGAGAGAGGGAGGATAGGGAGAGAGAAGAAGAGGGGCGTGGGCGGGCCGGGGTAGAAGTTGAACCCTAGTGGTTCACTAATGTTGATTGAAGCCGGGCTCGGGTTTTCGGGTTTTGGGTAGAGTTTAATGGGTTAACCGGATTAGTTCGAAAATATTTATCGGCCGGGCCGATTCGGTATTGAAATATTAGGTTAAGTAATGAATTAAAATATCGACCGGATGAAAGGAATGACTTGGCTTTCTAAGTTTTTTTTTAAATAAAAGACCCATTTTAATAAATTATATATAAGTGTGTTAAAATACCCCCCAATATAAAAAAGTATGTGTTTATTAATACTCGATGAAAATAGAATGACGCTATAATGGTAAGTAGGACACATATATTTAAAATTCAACGGTAAGTATATATTATTAAAATACGAAGATAATGGCGATGTGCGTACATAGTCGGTGTGGGTAAAATGCTAAAATGATTATAATGCGGGTTATAATAATACGGTAATAAAAATAACCATAATAATAATAATGATGATAATAATAATACCGGGTAAAAAATGGCAATAATAATAATAACGATAATAGTAATATTAGTGAGCGTAATAAAATAACAATAGTATTTGCAACGATAATGAACGTCAGTATTAATAAAAGCTAATAATTATAGTAAAATATAAATAATTGTTGCTTAAATTACCAAAAATAGTAGAAAATGTAAATAAATATTTAGGGAAGACGGGACAAAATCGGGTGTCAACACCATCCATTTCTTATCTTCTTTAAAATGATATAACAAGAAAATAAGCAACCTGAGATATTAAAAATATTGAGACAAAAACTCAATAATTTGAACAAACCAAAATCACAATTTTAATGAAAAGAAGAAGAAGATGAAGGGACATGAAGAAATCAAAAGCCCATACCTCACACTAGCGATTCACAGCTCGCGATGTCGAACCACTATCTATGAAGTGACCAAAGTGTCGTAGAAGAACACTTGGGATTCTCGGGAGAGCCGATCCAACACCTTTAAAGAAAAAAGCGTGCTCGCGATGTCGAAACCGCCGTTTACGAAGTGATAAAAGTGTCGTTGAAGAACACTTGGGATTCGGGAGAACAATCAAACCCTTAAAGAAAAACTTTCTTTTCCTCGTTAGCCAAGACCAGTGAATTCTTTTTCACATCATCAACAAGAAACCAATAGGTCAAGCAATTATATGACAATATGTAGGCTTATTTGCATCTCAGCGGTGGCTTATTTCAAATTTTAGGATCTAGAATAGCAATAAAATACACTATATGAACCTTTTTTATTTGGACCGGAACACAATATTGCATAAACGTTTCTCCTTTGTCTTCCACTTCCATTTTGTACCTAAAGAGATTTCTTCATTTACTATTTGACTTAATGCCTTCTCCTTTGAATTTAATCACATGAATATTGTTCCAAAAACACATTATTCTACTAATCGAAACCAATAAAATTTTCTACGTAACTACATTTACGAAACGCGTAAAGAATAATCGCTTTTTAACCGTATCTTTTAACCATTCAAAAACACCATGTCGAAAAAAGATAAACTTCCTATACTTTATAGCCACTTCACGGTAATTTTTAGTCACTCAAGATGTAATTCGATTAAAGTTATACAAAATTACAAGAAGAAACAAGTTTAGATCAACATCGGTCCGGAGAACAATTTCATCACACTATATGAAATCACCACTATAAAATGCACCCAACAAGAGGAATTGCAGAGAAAGTAAAAGGAAAAAAGGCAAATCTCTTTTGACAACAAAAATAGGGAAGAAAAGTGATATTGTAGAACCAAGAAAGAAAGACCCAACCAAAAACTTTAAAAATTATTTCAAACCCACTTCGATAAAGGACCCAATTTAATTGTTCTTGAATATCACAAAAGGCGTTCTAAAATAGTTGCATGAAACAATTTTTTAGCCCATATAGGATTTTCCCGAACTTAGCTTATATCAAATACACTACCCACACCTCACAAATTAAAAAAAAAAAAAAAAAAAAAGAGATTAAAGAAGAATCAAAAATAATCAAGAAAAGAACTTACAATTTCTTCAAATAATGATGTCTCAAATATGTCTTCTTAGATTTCTCAAACAACCACTTCTTCTAACCATTTGCAAACAACCCTAGAAATTAACTACACCAATATTTTGAAAATTAGGTTGAAAAGACCAAACAACAATATAAACGAGAGAAGATGAAAAAGCCAAGGGTTTTTTTCATCCAAGGAGAGTCAGAGAAGGGAAGGGAAATGAGGATTTTTTTTTTGATACTTTTACCGTTTTAAGGGAAAAGCATATTAGTTTTGATTTGGGAAATAAATGTAAAAAGAAAATAAAAGAAATGTTTTTCTTTAACAAAAAAAGGAAAAAAAGGGGGGGGAATTTAAAAACCATTCCAATAGATAAAATATTTTTTAATAATTGCCACATAAATTAAAAGAACGGTTAAAAAGTTGAATAGGTAAACCTACAACGACGGCGACAAGGAAGGGTTTAATTTTAAACCGTTCCCAAACCCTTTTTGGAAACTTTTTTAACCGTTAAAGCCCCTTTCACAACAAGGGTTTAAGAACCGGGGCTAAACAACTGTCATAGGCTAAATTTTCCCGGTGGATTTTAATTTTTTAAGACTAAAAACCCAAAGATATTTGATCATAAAAGGGGCTAATTAATATTTACGAATCAAGAAACCCAAAATACACAAATTACGAGGTCTCAATTTTAAAATTTCCCAAAAGGAGGACCCGAGAGTCAATTTTCATTAAGAGGTTAAAAAAATAAAAAAAAAAATAAACACATAAAAAAGCCAAAGAGGTTCAACATTTGAAAAAAAAAATTACCCTTTAATATACGCTATCCCCAAGCCCGCCCCCGGTGGGAGGTTCGACCCCCAAATTGATATAAAAAAAATTTTAACCTTATATATGCATCCCCAATCCGGGGCAGACAATATTTGAGGTTTTGGATTCGGGGATCCTAGTTTTCCAAACCCACAATTTATTTATGCTAAGGGTCACGAATGTACATTTACCAAAATTACCGGATTTGGGGATTTAAATACATACAAAATAAAGAGTATGACGATTGGGGAAATTAAAGGAACTTACATTGTTGAAGGAAAATTTCGAACTTGTGGGTTATTTCCGCCCCATTCAATTATGTTTGGATTAGAAATTGATTTTTGGGTGTTTCGTTTTTTACACTTAAAATAGATATCCTTTTCCAATTGAAAATAAGAAAACAAAAATAATCACGTTTTAACCCCCCCCAAAAAATGAAAAGTATTGACCATATCGTATATGATTTTTTTTAAGATATGAATTTTTTTATTCTTTTAAAAAATCACATCGAAACTGGAAGATATGGATCGATATTTGCGAATACGGTTAGAATCATGCTTGTAATTATGGGTATTTGTGTATAAATATTTTAGTTCATGAATTGTAAATCACAAAAAACTAGAACACTTTTCAAGATTATTGATTTATCAATAGTTATCATGGTATCAAGAGCCTACTTTTTCCCCCAAATTGTTCTACTTCTTATATTTTTTCTACTTATTTGTCATCAAGTTCTCTTTTTTTCTTCCAAACCCCACATTCTCAGAAGATTTTTTCACCAAAAATTTTATGGAAAAAAAATCCTATGGGGGAAATTTTTTCGTATCTTTGTTCGGAAAACTTGTTTGAATGTTGGGTG
>NW_026714648.1:0-39197 GCF_029784015.1 Lycium ferocissimum | reverse complement strand
TGTTTTGGGCATAGGCGGGGTCACTGTCTGTCCTATGTCTAGCACTCTAATAGAGGATCGTAGATGGGTAGTTGTGGGTAGTATGGTCTCACAAGTTTCTCATTGTATATATATATATGCTATTTTGATAGCCGAATGGCTCATGTATATAAATTGAATATGTTTCAAATGAAAATAGTTTTCTATGATTATGAGCATAAGAAATATGAATGAAAGCAGATGAGTAATAGAATGAGTGGTGCTCGGTAAGTGGTAGCCCGGTGCCGAAATCGTCCTAGTCGGGTCGTGACAAAAGTGGTATCGAGCCGGTTCACCCTAGGAAGTGTCTACGAGCCGTGTCTAGTAGAGTCTTGTTTATGGTGTGTTGCGCGCCACGCTAATAAATGAGGCTACCGGCATTTAGGAAAAATGACCATCTTTCATCTTAAGAGATCGTGCGATAGTAGCCGTGTTATAAGATTTTCTCCTCCCTAATAGTGTGCTATGATTTCGTAAATGCCGCCAAAGGAAAAAGCTAAAGCCGTCCAGAAGGGCAAGGCTACGATGAAAAGGCGAGTAGAAAGAGAGCCGCCTATGAATGTAGATGAGGGTGAATCGCATAATGAGGCTCCATCTAATGCTTCTTCCACCCCGCCTATTACGAGGAAAAAGAAGGAGCTTTGGGCCTCCGGCCTCCTATGCTCCCTCCCACCGGCTACTTCGAGTCAACAAGTGGCCGAAGCTATTCAGTTATTGACACAGTTAGTTTCCCCCCAGGCACAGCGGCAAAATGCGGGTCCAACTGATCGGTCAGATAGTACCAAAGCCCGCGATTTTATGAGTTTGAATCCTTTGGAGTTCTTTGGCTCAAAGCCGGATGAAGATCCGCAAGGCTTTATTGATGAAATGTTGGGGACATTGAAGATTATTCATGCCTCCGAGACTGAATCTGTGGAGTTGGCATCGTATGGACTCCGGACGCGCGTCTTATGGTATAATAATTGGATAGCATCAAGAAAAGAGAATGCGCCTCCTCCCATTTGGCAAGAATTTGTGGATGCCTTCATCTGCCACTATTTGCCACCCGAAGTCCATCGAGCTAGAGCGGATAGGTTATTAAATATAAAGTAAGAAAATATGAGTGCCCGGGAGTATAGCCTTCAATTTAATTCTTATGCCCCGACTATGGTGGGCGACATGGGAGATCGGGTGCATAGATTTGTGAGTGGCTTAGGGCCACATTCGTTCAAAGACTGCTTGACGGCCTCATTGCAAGATGGGATGGATATTTCCCGTATTCAAGCTCATGCCCGAATTTAAGACAACAACATCCGCAGCGGGGATCGCGATATAGACAGAGAGCAAAGCAAGAGTGCCGATATACGGGGGCGGTGAGTGATTACGGTAGGGATCAAGGTAGTCCATTCCGGACACTCGGCCGCCTATGACTAGTGCACCTCCGCGATTTACGGGTAGGATATTTGATCGCTCCTTTCGTTCGGATGATCGCAGTTCGAGGGTCTCGTGTTCACGGTTTGGGGGAGACTATAGCCGAGGAGACACCCCGCACCACGATGCGAATGCGGTAGATTACATTTCGACGTGTCGCCGTGGTTCCGATGCTTGTTATGCACTGTTCGGCCACAAGCACGTGATGCGAGATTGCCCGTCAATGAGTGGTAGAATTGGGGTTCAACCCACAAGATCAGCGGCTGGTTCTTCTTCAGTGCGCCCGGTAGGGCAGACTCCCCAGATTTCGGTAGGTCGAGAGGGAGCATCTTCTTCAGGTGCCACTCAGCCCCGCATGTATGCTTTAGTCGGACGACAAGATCTTGAGTCCTTCCCAGATGTGGTTACAGCTACATTGTCCGTATTTTCCCATGATGTGTATGCATTGATAGATCCGGGTTCTACCCTATCTGATATTACTCCATATGTTGTTGATCGTATTGGGGTGAAACCCGAGCCAATTAATCATTTTGAGGTATCTACTCCGGTTGGTGATCCCGTGATAGCTAGACAAGTGTACAAAGATTGTATAATTGTGATAAGTGACCGCCAGACTAGAGCTGATTTAGTTGAGCTAGAAATGTTAGATTTCGATGTGATTATGGGTATGGATTGGTTGGCCTCATGTTATGCTAATGTTGATTACTGAATGAAAGTAGTCCGATTTCAATTTCCAAGATAGCCCGTGCTTGAATGGAAGGGAAATATAGCATCTCCAAGGGGTAGGTTTATTTCCTACCTTAAGGCAAGAAAAATGATAGCTAAGGGCTATATTTATCACTTAGTCCGAGTTCATGACACCGAAGTAAAGTCGCCAACTTTCCATTCTGTTCTGGTAATGAATGAATTTCGGGATGTATTTCCAGATGAATCTCTAGGCCTTCCTCTGAAAAGAAAAATTGATTTTGCGATTGATGTGTTGCTGGGCACCAAGCCTATTTCTATTCCTCCTTACCGAATGGCTCCGGCAGAATTAAAAGAGCTAAAGGCACTGTTGAAAGATTTGCTTGAGAAGGGATTTATTAGTGTCACACCCCGATCTCACTAGGGTGTGATGGGCACCCGACCCCGTAACCGGAGCCGAGCGAACCCACTGACTCTTTCTACGTGCTAAAATTTTTTTTTTTTTTTTTTTTTTTTTTGAACTTCTAAATCCAAAGACATATAATAAGACTACTAAAACATTCTTTTATTGCTTTTAAATCACATAAAATATGTAAGCGTATAAACTAGTGTTATAATACAACCGACTTCGAAACCCACGACTCGTCCGCAAAGTCTCTAACTTCAAACAAGGCATCCTCGGCATAGCACGCCGACTCGGCGACACTCCCGAACAAATGGAGTTTGCCCACTTCGCCGGAACATCTTCTATCCCCGGCTTCTATCCGTCCGGGTGTACACGCGCGGCACGAACGCAGCCCCCGAAGAAAAGGGGTCAGTACGAGCAATGTACTGAGTATGTAAGGCATAAACGATAACATAATAAAATAAACAGGACATGGACAACATAGAATAAGGGAACATGGAAAATAAGAGGAAGAGGATCTGACTGTATCTGCTTGCCTCTCGAGGCGGAGTTATGCACGCTCACTTTTTCCTTAACACATACATCCATAACCTGCCTGCATCACATAATATCATTAGCCCGCGTCGGGCCTCCCGCGTCCGGGTAGTTATATCGTGCCGCCCACTAGTGGTGGTCGTGCCCACCCCTAGGCCGGTATAGTTATTTGCAGTCCACTACGCCTGCCGTAGTGGCGGTCGTGCCCGGCTCTCTAGGCCGGTTAGATTATATGCAGACCACTACGCCTATCGTAGTGGCGGTCGTGCCTGGCTCTTCTAGAGCCGGTGACATCCATTATCGCGTGCATTGGAGCCCGTCAAAAGTCAGGAATCCTTTATCGGAGTGACGTAAGGTCGGAAACCTCCGATTTGCATTATGGGATAATCATGGTCGCTTTGTCTCACCTTGGAGGAACAAGTATTTTTAGGCGAGACTACCAATGGAGAGCAACTTCATGGAATAACATATAACGGAATCATATAAGGCATCATTTCGTTGATTTTAAAACCTTGAAAAAGTCATTATTCAAAAATAGCTTAGCATTTCATATCGTCATATTCGTAGTAGGACCATAGCCTTGGCATTCTCATCATAGATTTCTTCTCATATACGGCATCGTCATTATCATCATGGAACCATAGTCGTCGTCTTAATCATTAGGACTTTCAAGATTGTAAAACTTGGTTTTTGAAGAAAAATGAATATTTTGGAAAACACTTGCAAACTTTTTGTAAGGAAAATCATGCTTTGGGGTCAGGGGTTTAGTTAAAACAACTATTGTTTAGGGTCGGAATGATAGCTAAGAACTTCACTGACTATAATGCGGAAATAAGCCTAGTAGGACAATAGGAGGAGATTCGGGAATAGTGGGCCCACCTCGGATCAAATGAGGTGGCGTACACAATTTACGTATAATACGTTTCATAACGATACTTATGGAAGTTTTTGGGTAATCGGGTCTTCGTCATGCAAGTTCTAAGTGTTTGGACCTTTCTTTCAACCATTTGAGAACTTTTACTTCAATCTTACCGAATGAATAGTAACCAATTTTAATCTCGCATTTCTAGGATTAGAATGGTCCCCGAGGCACGTTTTCAAGCCTACTACATCTAAGACATGCCAAAGAAGGAAAGTGAGACCTTACATACCTTTTTCCGCCTTGTACGCCGCTCCAAATCCAGCTTCCAATTTCGCCAAAATTCTACAAGTTGGTCATGTTTACCAAACCTTAGTTAGGGGCATTTATGAGTTGATTCTTTAAAATAACACTTGGTCTCGCAAAATTTCGCAGATTTCCCCCGTAAATACACCGTCCCGAGAATATGGCTCGGCCCAATTCAACAACAACAACCCGAGAATGGAACTCGCCACATTATCAACAACAACACCACAATATTCATAATAATCCAATGCTACCCAAAACCTTCCAACTTCCATAAAAACATTAGCAACACGTTTCCTTTCTTCCACATTTGTAAAATATAACAACCACACATTAACAATATTATTCATGCAATTACAAGGAATCATGCTAATGTCATACTAGATTCTTCAACAATGCACATACGACTTCAAATCCATTTCAAGCCACCAAACCTTCATTTTTCATCATGGAATCCGCAACGACAACAATCAACCTATTAAATAGAATTGATTCATTTTCTCCTACACTAAACCATACCCCACGGCCACAACACTACATGCACACTTCAATAAAGTTTCAAGCATTTCCATCCATTTCTATACATTCCAATCAACAACTAACATTCTACATAGAATTAATCCATCATTTCTACCCAACCAACTACTCCATTCGGCCACACCATGCATATACATACTTCATGAATTTCATTCATTTCTTGACACTACCACATATACAATTCATCCATGACAACAACAACAATCGAAATACTAAATAAAATCCATTCATCACATTTATACAATACGCTACATACTCGCCATAACCACATACCACACGGCCTTACCCCTACATCCATTTTCTTCATTCTACCATACTCAACAACATGCACAAACATCCATAACATCAAGAGGAAGTGAATTCTTACCTTTCTTCCTTGATTCCTCACTTGGCTAGAACTTGTCACTTGTATGAATATGGATTTTTCTTGCTCCAATGAACACTCCATGTTGTAGAGAACCTTCCATTTAGTAGAAAAGGTGAAAGAAAACAATTTTTGAACCATGTTTTTCCTCCTCCAAGTTCGGCCAACTATGGCCGAACCTCTCTCTTTCTCTTTTTTTTTTTGTTTTGTTTGCTCTCTTTCTCTTCCACTTTCTTGAATTAAAAGATGACCAACCCTATATATATAACTTCCATAAGCACATGAGGGGCACATGCCTCTTTTCTCTAGAAATTTCTTCTTTTTTCTTGAATTTTCTCAAATATACAAAGAAGACCAATTGTCTTCTTATGTAAGCTTTTGTCCACACCTATGTATAATTAATCCCCATCAATTAAAATGTGGACATATAATTATGTACCACACGGCCAACATGGCCCCTTCCAAGATTTTCAAGACTTCTTGTGAAATTCCCATTTTACCCCTAGCCTTCCATAGTATTTCCATGAACCCTTTTCCGAATTTTCCTTTTTACCCTTAACCTTTCTCATTATTTTCATACTACCAACGTCCATAAATGATGCTCATAACCTACTAATGCATTAAAATAATTTTAGAACATAGTCTTGTTCTTAACTTCTCATCATTAACTCGGAATAGTCGAATGTACAAAAATGCGAGGTGTAACAATTAGACCGAGTTCATCACCGTGGGGAGCGCCAGTTCTATTTGTAAGAAAGAAAGATGGTTCGCTACGAATGTGCATTGATTATAGGCAGTTGAATAAGGTGACAACAAAGAACAAGTATCCTCTTCCAAGGATTGATGATTTGTTTGATCAGTTACAAGGTGCCAAGTGTTTCTCCAAAATAGACTTGAGGTCGGGTTATCATCAAGTGAGAGTTAAAGAAGAAGATATTCCCAAAATGGCTTTTAGAACGAGATATGGCCATTATGAATTTCGGGTGATATCATTTGGGTTAACTGATGCTCCGGTAGTGTTCATGAATTTGATGAACAATGTATTCAGTCCTCTCTTGGATCTATTCGTAATAGTATTCATTGATGATATTTTGGTGTATTCTCGCACAGAATCTGAACATTCATACCATTTACGTATTATTCTTGGAGTTCTTCGAACTCGGGAATTATATGCAAAATTTTCAAAGTGTGAGTTTTGGATGATCTCGGTGACATTCTTAGGTCATGTTATTTCAGATGATGGCATTAGAGTTGATAATCATAAAATTCAAGCTGTGAAGACTTGGCCAAGGCCTACGACGCCTACATAAGTTCGTAGTTTTCTAGGATTGGTAGGTTATTATAGAAGGTTCGTAGAGGGCTTTTCATCTATTTCAGCCCCGTTACGAAGCTAACCTTAAGTCGCCTAAATTTTAATGGAATGATGCTTGTGAACGCAGCTTCAAGAGTCAAGGACAGATTAACCTCGGCCCCGCTCTAACACTTGTAGAAGGGCCAGATAGTTATGTTGTGTACTGTAATGCTTCTAGTGTTGGGTTAGGATGTGTGTTAATGTAGCACGGTAAAGTCATCACTTAAGCCTCAAGGCAGCCGTGGAAACATGAAAAGAACTACACAACTCATGATCTCGAATTGGCCGCAGTTATTCATGCATTAAAGTTGTGGAGACATTACTTGTATGGTGTGCATGTTGATATCTATACAGATCATAAGAGTCTTCAATACATTTTCAAACAGAAGGAGTTAAATGCAAGAAAGGCGGTGGAATTATTGAAAGATTATGATGTGAATATTTTGTACCACCCCAGAAAGGCAAATGTAGTAGCTGATGCGCTTAGCCGCCGATCAATGGGCAGCCTATGTGAAGTTCCTTCGGAGAAGAAAGAATTGATTCATGAGCTCCACCAACTAGTTAATCTTGGAGTACGCCTAATTAATTCTGGTGGTGCAGGAGTTAGAGTTAATAATCCTACGTCGTCCCCGAACATGGAAGTAAAAGAGCGGCAATATGAAGATCCTCAGTTGAGCCATTATAGAGATACATTTCACGAAAAAGGGAATTCTCCATTTGAAACTTCTATAGAGGGAGTTCGTAGATACCAAGACAGGCTATGTGTTCCGAATATTGCAGAATTGCGTCATCGGATTCTAGAAGAAGCTCATTATTCTCGGTATTCTATTCATCCAGGAGCGACGAAGATGTATCGTGATATCAAATTGATATATTGGTGGGACGGCATGAAGAGAGATAGAGCAGAATTTGTAGCCCAATGTCCAAATTGCCAGCAAGTGAAGATCGAACATCAAAAGTCAGGTGGATTATTGCAAGCAATGGAAATTCCTACTTGGAAATGGGAAGTGATCAATATGAATTTTATTATGGGATTACCCCATTCCCGAGGTAAGTATAATTCTATATGGGTAATCGTGGACAGACTCACGAAAGTAGCTCATTTTCTTCCTGTCAGAACCACCTATTAAGGAGAAGATTATGCAAGGTCGTATCTCAAGGAGATTGTGTGACTCCATGGTATCGCGATATCTATTATCACAGACCGAGAAGCACAATTTACAGCCAAGTTCTGGAAATCTTTCCAAGAAGGTCTAGGCACTCAAGTAAAGCTCAGCACGGCATTTCGTCCGCAAACTGACGGGCAAGCCGAACGTACCATTCAGACCTTGGAGGATATGCTAAGGGCATGTGTTCTAGATTTTGGTGGTAGTTGGGATGATACCCCTTATTGAGTTTGCATATAACAATAGCTACCATTCCAAAGATTCAAATGGCTCCGTATGAAGCTTTATATGGAAGGAAGTGCAGGTCTCCAATTGGATGTTTTGAAATAGGAGAAGTACAGCTAATAGGCCCTGAGTTGATTCAACAAGTAGTGGAAAAAGTCAAGGTGATCCGAGATCGATTATTGACAGCCCAAAGTCGGCAAAAATCTTATGCGGACAACCGCCGGCGAAACTTAGAGTTTCAAGTTGATGATTGGGTATTTTTGAAGGTGTCGCCAATGAAAGGGGTGATGAGATTTGGTAAGAAAGGAAAGTTGAGTCCTCGATATATCGGACCCTATAAGATCATCCGCAATGTGGGTCAAGTAGCGTATGAATTGGACTTACCTCCGGAACTTGAATTAGTCCATCCAGTTTTCCATGTCTCAATGTTCCACAAGTGTGTTGGAGATCCTACGAGTATTGTTCCAATAGATGATGTACAGGTGACGTAAAAAGCTTGTTTATGAAGAAGTGCCCATTGCCATATTAGACAGGCAAGTACGGAGACTTCGAAATAAGAAAGTGGCCTCAGTCAAAGTCTTGTGACGAAATAATAATAATCGAGAAGAGATGACTTGGGAGGTGGAAGAGAAGATGAAGTCCACATATCCGCACTTATTTCAGCCCCCGGAAGAGATCCATGATGAGACATCGAGATTATGAGGTATGTATGTTTTCTTTTTATGCATATGGGTCGTGTGTGGCCAATTTATATTGCTTTTGTGTTATGGCCCTGTGAGGCATGTTATTGTGGGCTGTTGTGATAGGATGGTAGTGCAATATTATAGGAAAAACTCTGGAGAAATTTTTATAGAATCCCCGATGACTTAACATCCGAGGACGAATGTTCCAAAAGGGGGGAAGAATGTTACACCTCAGAAAATTTACCGTTAGCATACAGTGAATAGACTAACAAAGGGTATGATGTATACGATGTTTTGATAAGTAAGGAATAGCATTTGATGACCCTAAACGAGATTTCAAAGACATTTAAGATAAGAAAAGAAAGTTGTTAAGGAAAGCAAGTCAAATGTTGTGTGTCGGGCAAGAATTACGAGTATCGAGTTAATAAGAGTTTAATGATGCTTTGGAGAAGAGTTATAACATCCCTTAGATTGGTATTGAGGTGTTAAACAAGTGTCAAGAAGGTTCCATAAGGATTGGAGATCAAACGAGTCAACGAGAATGATTTCGAAACCATTGGGCGTATAAATTATACTGGCCATATGTCTGGCCGTATAATCAGCCCAGAATGGCATACCTCTCTGGACCAAATCTACGGCCAGACATACGGTCAGTATAAATTATACGGACCGTATGTTGGTCCGTAGATCATGGTCGGGATAGATTTTAAATTGATATAAGGACCCCTCTCTCTCATTTTATTTCATTTCATTTTCACTCCACAAGTCAAGAAACCTCTAGAATATTCTCCACTCTTCATCCACAAGAATTCAAAGGAAATTGATGATCAACTTCATCAAACCAACAAAATCAAGAGTGTGAAACCCATTAAAAGTCATGTAAGCCAAGAAATCCCATTGGAAGTGAATTAGGGTTTTGGTGCAAGAAGAGTATTGCCACTCAAGGCTTGTTCCTACACTATCTAAGGTAAGTTTCATGGTATTTTCAAGATGTTTGAGGTATTGATAAGTTGAAACACTTGGATTGTAGAAGGAAATAGGAAATGGGTCATGAATGTAAGAATAATGTCATTTTTGAATAGAAGCTTGGATTGAATTGTGGATATTGATATGTTGTGATTATAAATATGTTATGAATGACATTTAGAACATGGGATAAGCATTATATGTGAGAAAATGTAAATAATGAACTATGACCATGATTATGGAGAATTTGAAGTGAAATTATGAAATGTGAATAATGCAAATGAATGATGATTGTTGTTTATGATATTGTGATTGTTGTTATGAAAGTTGTGAGCTAATATGGAATATGGAAGAAGTTGTATAAACAAAGGAAATGCTGCCCAATTTTTTCTAGCTTTAATAAGCACGTTCTTATAATCACTTAGCTAATGATAATGCGAATTCTCTTGAAGGAAGAAATGCGAGTATCGAAGAAGAACGAGCAAGCGATAGAATAGCTAAAGGAAAAGGTATGTGAGGCTAGTCCTTTCTTTTTAAGGCATGAATCTTATGGCACGAATTTTCTCCTTCTTCATGAATCTCCTATATTCAAGAAAACTAAGAGTCTATGTTCACGAATAGCCATATGAGATAAGAGATACATTATGAGTACGATAATGATGATGATAAGCCTAAGTCTAAAGATTCTAGTGTCCATGATATGATGTTCCTATAAAGCTAATGATGCTATCTGTAATCTATTGATGATGTTCATTATATACACTCACCTTATATGCTAATTCCTTCAAGGTGAGGCAGAATGTGTATGAATGTTCCATAATGGAATCGGGGGTTCACGACCATATGTCATCCCGATAAAGTATAGTTGTCCTTGAGCTTCCATGCATGCATTATGATGAGTATATTATGATGAGTATATTATAATGACATTACACCGCGCCTAGATGGCCGGGCAGACACCGCTAAGGCGGGCAGCGTATACACCATGTCTAGATGGCATGGGTCGACACCACTAGTGGGCGACATGAGATGGTACCCCGGACGCGGGAGGCCTGGACGCAGGCTAATGCTAATTATTATCACACCGTACCTATATGGTCGAGAAGTTTATACATATATGCATACATGATATGATGATGATTATGAAAGTAAGCCAGCATGCATTATTTCTTTTATAATTCGCAGTCAGTTACAAATTGCTCCTCATTTGATGCCTCCTCATTTTCATTGATGTGTTATTATTGTTGATGCCTTACATACTCGCAGAATGTTGGTACCGACGTCCGTTTTCTTTGACGTCGTGTTCATGTCCACAGTAGACAGGAGGTGATCCAGACTCATAGGAGCTATTAGCTAATTGAGAGCACCCCATTATTCGTGAGGTGCCATTGACTTATTCTTTTCATGTATATATTCATGTTTTGGACATGACCGGTCCTGTCCCATCCCTATGTCTAGCACTCTAGTAGAGGCTCGTAGATGCGTAGTTGTGGGTAGTATGGTCTCACAAGTTTCTCATTGTATATATATATATATATATATATATATATATATATATATATTATTTTGATAGCCAAAGGGCTCATGTATATAAAGTGAATATGTTTCAAATGAAAATAGTTTTCTATGATTATGAGCATAAGAAATATGAATGAAAGCAGATGAGTAATAGAATGAGTGGTGCTCGGTGGTTAGCCCCGGGTGCCCGTCATGGCCCTAGTCGGGTCGTGACATGGAGTGAGGTTTAAGTCCTTATATAAATTTTAAAGCTGTCTCGACTCAATTCTACGGACCAACATACGGTCCGTATATTTTATATGGACCGTATGTCTGGCCGTATCTTTGGTCCAGTGAAGGCTGCCATTTTGGGCAGAACAGACGGCCTAACATACGGATAATATGTTTTATACGGTTCGTATGTTGGACTGTATATTTCCGCCTTTCTGAAATTCGTTCTCGTCGACTCGTTTGATCTCCAATCCTTATGGAACCTTCTTAACACTTATTTAACACCTCATTAACAATCTCAGGGACGTTATAACTCTTTTCCAAGACATCATTGAGTTATCATTAACTTGTTACTCATAAATCCTTTCCGAGCCATTTTGGGCAGAACAGACGGCCTAACATACGGACAATATGTTTTATACGGTTCGTATGTTGGACTGTATATTGCCCAGCTTTCTGAAATTCGTTCTCGTCGACTCGTTTAATCTCCAATCCTTATGGAACCTTCTTAACACTTATTTAACACCTCATTAACAATCTAAGGGAGGTTATAACTCTTTTCCAAGACATCATTGAGTTATCATTAACTTGTTACTCATAAATCCTTTTCGATACATAACGTATGCCTTGCCTTTCTTGGCAAACTTTCTTCTCTTGCCTTGAATGTCTTTGAAATCTCAATTAGGGTCATCAAATGCTATTTCTTACTTATTGAAGCATCGTATACTTCGTACCCTTCATTAATCTATCCACTATACATTAACGGAAAAAATTTCGAAGTGTAACATTCTTCCCCCCTTTTAGAACATTCGTCCTCGAATGTTAAGCGCTCGGGAATTCTACAAAAATTTTGCCAGAGTTTCCCCTATAATATGGCACTACCGTCCTGCCATAACAGCCCATAATAACAATGCCTCGCAGGGCTACAACATAATGGCAATAGAATTTGGCCACACACAACCCAAATGCATAAAAAAAACATACATACCTCATAATTTTGATGTTTCATCTTGGATCTCTTCCGGGGGCTAGAATAGGTGCGGGTACTTAGATTTCATATTCTCTTCCGTTTCCCATGTCATTTCTTATTGGTTATTGTTTCTCCATAAGACCTTAACTGAGGCTAATTCTTTATTTCTAAGTCTCCGTACTTGCCTATCTAGTATGGCAACGGGTACTTCTTCATAAGCCAACCTTTCTGTCACTTGAACATCATCTATTGGAACAATCCTCGTAGGATCTCCAACACACTTGCGGAGCATTGAGACATGAAAAACCGAATGGACTGATTCAAGTTCTGAGGGTAACTCCAATTCATAGGCTACTTGGCCCACCTTGCGGACAATCTTATAAGGTCCAATGTATCGAGGACTTAACTTTCCTTTCTTACCAAACCTCATTACTCCTTTAATTGGAGACACCTTCAAGAATACCCAGTCATCAACTTGAAATTCTAAGTCTCGTCGGCGGTTGTCCGCATATGATTTCTGGCTCCTTTGGGCTGTCAACAACCGATCTCGGATAACCTTGACCTTTTTCACTGCATATTGAATCAACTCAGGGCCTATTAGCTGTACTTCTCCCACTTCAAACCATCCAATTGGGGATCTACACTTCCTTCCATACTGAGCTTAATACGGATCCATTTGGATACTGGAATGGTAGCTGTTGTTGTATGCAAACTCAATAAGGGGTAAGTGGTCATCCCAACTACCACCAAAATCTAGTATGCATGCCCGTAGCATATCTTCCAAAGTCTAAATAGTGCGTTCGGCTTGCCCATCAGTTTGTGGATAAAATGCCGTGCTAAGCTTTATTTGAGTACCCAAACCTTCTTGGAAAGATTTCCAGAACTTTGCTGTAAATTGTGCTCCTTTATCTGTGATAATAGACATCGGGATATCGTGGAGTCGCACAATCTCTTTGAGGTACAACCTTGCATAATCTTCTACTGAGTATGTGGTTTTGACTGAAAGAAAATGAGCTGCTTTCGTGAGTCTGTCCACGATCACCCATATAGAATCATATTTGCTTCGGGAACGAGGTAACCCCACAATAAAATCCATGTTGATCACTTCCCATTTCTAGGTTGGAATCTCCATTGCTTACAATAATCCTCCTGGCTTTTGATGTTCGATTTTCACTTGTTGGCAATTTGGACATTGAGCTACAAGTTCTGCTATGTCTTTCTTCATTCCATCCCACCAATACATCAACTTGAGATCATGATACCTCTTTGTTGCACCTGGGTGAATAGAATACCGAGAATAATAAGCTTCTTCTAGAATTCGATGACGTAATTCTGCAACATTCGGAACACATAGCCTGCCTCGGTATCTAAGAACTCCATCTATAGAAGTTTCAAATGGAGACTTCTCTTTCTCGTGAAATGTATCTCTATAGTGGCTTAACTGAGGATCCTCATATTGACGCTCTTTCACCTCCATGTCCAAGGATGAAATAGTTGGATTATTAATATCAATTCCTGCACTGCCTGAATCAATTAGACGAACTCAAAGATTAGCTAGTTGGTGGAGCTCATGAATTAATCCTTTCTTCTCCGGAGGAACTTCACATAGGCTGTCCATTGATATGCGGCTAAGCGCATCAGCTACTACATTTGCTTTCCCGGGGTGGTATAAAATACTCACATCATAATCTTTCAATAATTTTAACCACCGCCTCTGCCGTAGATTTAACTCCTTCTGTTTGAAAATATATTGAAGACTCTTGTGATCTGTGTAAATATCAACATAAACACCATACAAGTAGTGTCTCCATATCTTTAGTGCATGAATAACTGCAGCCAATTCGAGATCATGAGTTGGGTAGTTCTTTTCATGTTTTCGCAGCTGCCTCAAAGCATAAGCAATGACTTTACCGCGCTGCATTAACACACATCCTAACCCAACACCAGAAGCATCGCAATACACCACTTAACCATCTGGCCCTTCTAGGAGTGTTAAGACTGGAACTGAGGTTAGCCTATCTTTCAATTCCTGAAAACTGCGCTCACAGGCATCATTCCACTGAAATTTTGCTTACTTTTGGGTTAGCTTCGTCAATGGGGCTGAAATAGAGGAAAATTCTTCTACGAATATTCTATAATAACCCGCCAACCCCAAAAAACTACGGACTTTCGTGGGCGTCGTAGGCCTTGGCCAAGTCTTCACAGCTTCAATTTTCTGAGTATCAACTCTAATTCCATCAGCTGAAATAACATGGCCCAAAAAAGTCACAGAATTTAACCAAAACAAGCATTTTGAAAATTTTACATACAATTCTGGAGTTCGAAGAATTCCAAGAACAATACATAAATGTCTGTATGCTCTGATTCTATCCGTGAGTACACCAGAATATCATCAATGAACACTATCACGAATAGGTCCAAGAGAGGCCTGAATACATTATTCATCAAATTCATGAACACTGCCGGGGCATTAGTTAACCCAAATGACATCACCCGAAATTCATAATGGCTATATCTCGTTCTGAAAGCTGTTTTGGGAATATCTTTTTCTTTAACTCTCACTTGGTGATAACCTGACCTTAGATCTATCATGGAAAACCACTTGGCACCCTGTAATTGATCGAACAAATCATCAATCCTTGGAAGGGGATATTTATTCTTGATCGTCACCTTATTCAACTGCCTGTAATCAATGCACATTCGTAGGGAACCGTCTTTCTTTCGTACAAATAAGACTGGTGCTCCCCAAGGTGATGAACTAGGTCTAATGCATCCTTTTTCAAGCAAATCCTTCAACTGTGCCTTCAGCTCTTTCAATTCTACAGAAGCCATTTGGTAAGGAGGAATAGAAATAGGCTGGGTGACTAGCAACACATCAATGGCAAAATCAATCTCTCTTTCCGTAGGAAGGCCTGGAAATACATCCCAAAACTCATTCGCTACTGGAACGGATTGGAAAATTGGTGATTTTGCTTCAGTGTCATGAACTCGAACTAAGTGATAAATATAGCCTTTTTCCATCATCTTTCTTGCCTTAAGGTAGGAAATAAACCTACCTCTTGGGGATGCTGTATTACCTTTCAATTCAAGCACGGGCTCTCCCGGAAATTGAAATCGAACTACTTTCATTCGGCAATCAACATTAGCATAAGAGGAGGCCAACCAATCCATACCCATAATCACATCAAAATCTAACATTTCCGGCTCAACTAAATCAACTTTAGTTTGACGATCACATATCACAATTACACAATTTTTGTACACTTGTCTAGCTAACACGGGATCACCAACCGGAGTAGATACCTTGAAAGGTCTAATTAGCTCGGGTTTCACCCCAATATGACCAGCGATATACGAAGTAATATAAGATAGTGTAGAACCCGGATCTATCAATGCATATACGTCATGCGAAAATACGGATAATATACCTGTAACCACATCCGGGAAGGAGTCAAGATCCTGTCGTCCGGTTAAAGCATAGATACGGGCCGAGTAGCACACGGGCGGCGATGCTCCCCCTCCGCCTCTACTTTGACCTCGCCGGGATACGGGGGGTCCGCGTCGTCGGGTGCACAGAAGAAGAACCGGCCGCTGATCCTGTGGGCTGAACCCCACCTCTACCGTACCTCGAGGGACAATCACGTATCATGTGCCCAGTCTGTTGTCAAACATAACAACCATCTATACCCTGGCGACATGGCCCCGAATGTAACTTCCTACTCGAAGAGCACTTATCAAATTTGAAGCATAAGTACGTTGAGATATGGTTAAGTAAAATCACTTTGGAATGTAAGGAGCAAGCATTATTAAGTATATTTAATGAGTGAAGGTTGTATATAAGGTATACCGGAAGGTTTTATAAGGAAATGAGTGGAAGAAATGGAGTAGTACGACTTTGGAGAAAGGATGGGTGAAGTTTTGTGTGAAACTTTTGGTCCAACTTGAGGGGCGAATATCTCTTAGCATATGAAGTGTTTTGAAGTGAAACAAAAGCCTAAAATGAATTTTGTCGAGTCTAGTTTCCAACGCAACAAACCGCTCATCAATAGGACATCGGAGTAGAGAATTATGGACGTTACAAGTTCGGCTGACAGAGCAGAAACGCGTGTGCTACGGTATTTACGGTAATCGCCGGCTACGAATTGCTACGTGAACACGACCCGAATTTGACCCCTATATAAAGGGTAATAACCCCCTTTTTTCATCAGATTTGCCCAGAAAATTCCAGAAATTTTAAGAGAGAATCAAAAAGTGAGCAATTTTCAAGTAGCGGAGTAGTGTTTTAGGTCCGGGTAACGCATGGTTGTGATTCTAGTATTGTTTTGCGGTGGATTTTAGCGTGGATATTGAGGATATTGCTGTCTTAACAAGAAAAAAGGTATGAATCTTTCTCTTTTGGTATTATTTAAGGTTTATTCTCAGAGATAAAGTCGTTAAATAATTGTGTAGTAAGTTGGTTAGTTATGGAAGTTGGAAAATAGTGTGTGGGCTGTTTTATGGTACATATTGGTGTTGGAAATGATGTTATTGATGTTGGTATTGATGTTGTTGTTGTTGGTTGCTGAATTACGATTCTGGGCTAGGCATATAAACAGAGGAGATGCTGCCGAAATTTTGGCAGATTTTAGGAAGAATTATTTGAAGGCTTAGGATAAGTATATGATAATGGGCCTAATCATAGTATGAATGGTCTTATATGTAGACTTGCGGGCTCGGACGGATAAGCGTAGGTAGTTGGTGGCGGAACAGGTATGTTAAGGCTCGTCCCTTTCTTTCAAAGGCATGATTCCTATGGTATGACTTCATAAATGTTTCCGTAACCTTCTTGTCTTCAAAAGCTAAAAGTCCATGGTTCTTAAAACATCTCATGATGTCAAGGATAGGAATGATTTTATGATGGTGATGACAATAATGATGATTTTGTATTTTAAGAACTCAAGTGTATAATTTCAAAGTGAGTATGAGAATGTGGAGCTACATCTAGATTTTCTCAATTTTATTCATTGATGATGACTCTACTTCTAAAGGCTCCAAAGTGTATGTAAAGTTACCCTTTCTTTCTTTATGGCATGAATTACATAAACTGAGCGAACAACGAACATATATGACTCCAAGGAACTCTAGTTCTCAATAGTGCTTGACATGATAGTTGTCTTTAATTCTCAAGTGTTGGTTCATTCTGATTATTCTATTGAGTCTCAGATGATGATTTAGTTTGCATGTGGTTGCTCATGATATTCTACTCATGCATACCGTCAATATACCATTCACCGAGTCCCGGGCCCGGTACGTAATCGTGCACAGTTTCGTTGCATTGTTCACCGAGTCCCTCACTAGATGGCCGGGTATGTATATTATATCTTTCACCGAGTCCCATAATGGGCCGGGTACGGTATATATATATTTCACCGAGTCCCTCACTAGAGGGCCGGGTACGTATTATATTTCACCGAGTCCCTCACTAGAGGGCCGGGTATGGTATATATATGATTATTTCACCGAGTCCCTCACTAGAGGGCCGGGTACGGTATATTATATATGTATGCATGACTCATCTTATAATATATGCACGGATGCATTGGTATCTTTGACTATCATACTCGTCTCTCTGTCAACTTTTTGCTCAGTCATGATCTTCCTTATTGTACTTCATGCTTTACATACTCAGTACATTTTCCGTACTGACCCCCTTTCTTCGGGGGCTGCGTTTCATGCCCGCAGGTACAGATACTCAGTTTGGTGATCCTCCAGCTTAGGACTTACTCGGTACCGTCTTGGAGAGCTCCATTGTTCTGGGGCTTGAGTCATTTTGGTACAGATCCTTTGACATAGGCCTTGTTATACTCGTAGAGGTCTGTAGACATATGTGGGTTGTGTATATACGGTTTGGTCAGCTATGCAGATGTAGTTCATTTTGGATATTCCCGTGTATAGCGGCAGCCTTATCGGCTTGCGTATTTTGTTATGTTTTGGTTAGCTGTGGCTTCTCAAGAGAGACAGTTCTTTTGATGTATGACATGATGAGTTTACAGCGTGCTTTTACATTTGCCATATTGTTTTCAGTTTCGGTCTGATTATATTTAGCAGGTTCGTATACGTGTGTCCAGTTCGGGCACTAGTCATGGCCTAGCGGTGTGGGTCGTGACAAAAGTGGTATCAGAGCAGTTCATCCTCGGAGTGTCTACAGACCATGTCTAGTAGAGTCTTGTTTATCGGTGTGTTGTGCACCACATCTATAAACAGGAAGCTACAGGACATTTAGGATGTCATCTTTCTTTCTGATCATAGATCGTGCAGTAGAGCCAATGATAGGAAAGCTCGTTCTTGGTACGATTTTTGTTAAATTGCAGGATTGTATTGGAGAAGAGGACAAGTTCAGTTAATGGGAGCGTAAGTGAGGCTCCGAAGGGGGACATGAGACCCGTATCACCCGTCGACTCAGGATCGAGGATGTCAAGAGGTATAAGAAAGAGCATCAGCTATTCCATTGAGACGGACTCATCGGAGGATGTGGCTCCAGTAGGAGGAGACCCGACTGAGAAATCATATGACAAAGACCCGTTTAAGGGTTCACGAGACTCCTGTGGACGAAGACGTAATTGAGGAAGTACAGAGTTTGGCACATCTAGATATTCCCTACGTTTCAGCGTTATGTTAGGCCAGACTAGTAGACGGTGGGAAGACAAGGATGAAGAGCACACTTCACTCTATAGCCCACCAGATCAGGCTAAGGACCGATCGGCTACAGGTATACGAGTTCTTATTGGAATTTCCTATGTGCGTATGTAATTACTTCAGGGTAATACTGAATAGTGATGAGCGGAAATCCAAAAGGGGATCAATGACTTAAGTATTTGGAGGTAGCTGCGATTAAGGTGTTGTCGCCACCATTGGGAATCTTGAAATCTAGGATGGAAGGTAGTCATATACACAGATGAAAGGTGATTATTGAGGATTTCAAAGGCCAAAATAGCATTTGCTTAGTCGGAAGAGTAAGAGATCCTTTTTAATCCGGAGGGAGATGCATTATGAGAATTTATTGGGACCCGTTGGAACTTCAACTTGTTATAGGTCATGCGATAAATGTCACGCAGTAGGGTGGATGCGATTATACCAGCAATAACGCACCGGATTTCATTAGAGTTTCAAGGTTAAGCGTGCTGGGGTGAGAGAAATACTAGGATGGGTGACCCCCTGGGAAGTATATTAAGAGTTCTACAAATTCAGACATAAGAGACGGATGAGAAGCTAGAGTAGCCTAAGGGAAATTGGAGTATGCGGAGTGGTTAGAAACCCTAAAAGGTCGCGAAGGATGAGGCGGACTAGACCGGCAAAGAGAAAGAAGGTGCATCATCGCCCTAGAATAACGATGAGTTCGAATAGTATTGGGAAGTACTTTGTAAGCGAGGCGTTAGTAAACATATATATATATATATATATATATATATATATATATATATATATATATATATATATATATGTATGATATCCCATATGTGGCTACGCCAACCGATATATATGTCTTAGCAACCGACGTTGCGGTATACTAAAGGCATCAATCGAACAGGGTAGTGAAGTTCAAGTGACAAATGTTACAAGGTAAGTCGATGTTACTTTCACTACAGGTTAGAGTTGGAAAGCCTTAATGCGATAATATCAGGGAAAGGAAGAAAGTGAATATATAGGAAGTAAAGTATAAGAAACGAGGGTGAGTGAAGCTTCCAAGAGGGACGACGGGTAAGGCAAGGGACTATTTGGATAAAATTCAAAGGTAGGCATGCGAAAGGGATAAAGTATGGTAGTTTGAAACAAAAGATGAATGTGTGGGGTCAGGAAACGGACTTCGATAAGTGGGACTAAAGGATAGTAATCTCAAATAAGGATGTGAAGTAAGAGAGAGAATGATCAGGCCTTGCAACGATACTAAGAGATTTCCAGCTCTCGAGAGGTGTATAAAGGGATAAATGTCATACTGGCACGGTTGCCTCGGAAACGGAGAAGCTTTCCTAAAAGATGATTTAAGAATAGAACGGATTTGCACGTTAAAAGGAATATTTCACGAACTTCAGGGTCAATACTATAAAATAACAAGTGGAGAAGGGCGCTCGAGGAGGAAGGAACTCAAGGAAGGTTTGAGGATGAAAGTAGGAAAGGTACACTAATGGGTTGGTCAGAAGGAGAGGAGAGAAGGAGAAGGGAAGAAAAGAAAAATTGAGCAATCACCAAGGACAAGAGAGAGGATAATGAGCTAACAAAGCTAATCGGGAGGTAGAATATCAATGACATGGGATGAGGATAAGGAATACCGAGGTTTAATTATAAGGGAAATAGAAGGATGTATGGGAAATATTCATGAGTATGCACTAGCCTTGGCGGCAGGACGGAGAAACAAGAAGAGAGTATATTTGCAAGGATTTCACGACATGAATAAGAAGTGGCGAACATTGGAAGAACTACAACGCATAGGTGGGACGCAAATAAGTAGTCAAGGAAAATTTTGGATAAGTGAGCTAAGTGAATAAAAGGATTGATAGTGGAAGTGGAAGAGTGTAGCACATTAACCCTCAATGATATATTGTAGACGTAGAGTGAAATCGGAAACTCGGGGTATGAAGAATTTCAGTGATAATAGTTGTGGAGGAAGACGAGGGATAAAAGGGCAAAGTGTGACCAAATGCTCCGTAAAATGTTTTGATGGATTCCAATGTTCCCATTAACCCGTTGATTCGGGAAATGTTCAGTCATAAAAGGTAGAAGTAAAAAGGCCTCAAAGAAGGCAGCGAGAATGGATCTGTAATGCATAAGCGCTTCGTTCAAATGAAAAGCCCTCGATTAGCAGAAAGGAAAATAAGTCAAGCTATACGATGAGAGAATTCCGGTATTATAAGAGACCAAAAGAGTCGGAGGATCGTTAGGGTAGGCCGATGACTACTGATACTCGGGAGTTACTAGTGTATAAGAACACCCTTAAAAAGGGGGGAAGAGCAGATCTAGTCCTGAAACGAGGTATGGCATTGTCAAAAGTCCAAGGAAAGAAAGAGGTTAGCTTAAGGAGGCCAAAATTCGGGACGTAGTGGCATATCAAGAATGCATTAAGAGGGAGCAGGAACGAATTAAAGATAAGCGTACCACAAAGCAGGTATGAAAAGGAATTAAAATGGATCAAGAGAATACTTCATACGGACGTGAGATATGATATTTCTAGACCAGGGAAGTTTGTGCCGCACCTAAATAGGCAGCGACGTATCCTAAAGAGTAATAAAGAGAGTAGGAAAGCTCTGCAAGCTAACCACAAAGAGAATGACGAAATGGATGGTGAGTACAAAGGACACTTCGGGTTACAACGGAAGAAAATCTTGATATTGAAGGAAAAATATGAGAATCTTAACAAGGGAGTAACGATAAGCGGTGTGGCGATCTCTAAAAAGAGGAAGAACGATAGGGGTGCAGATAGAAAGGCGAAAGACATCACCAGAAATTAGAAAGTATATCACGGGTCACTAATTATACTGAGCATAAGGGTATGTATTATAGAATTACATGAACCATCAGCGTAAGGTTATGCCCCGCAGATGGGAATGGACACACCAAAAAGCCAACAAGGAATGACAGCTAACTAACTAAGTGATCACTGGAATAAGGAAGTCAAGGGTAAGTATACCATACCGATGTTGGAAAGAAGCTGTGGTAAAGTGAGAATTGCCCTAACCTTATAATTATAAGTTATATTGCAAGATTTGAGGCAAAGGAATTAAAGGGAGAGTTTGACAAGAACTCAAAGATATTGTGAGCCATAGACCAATTTGAACTATGATTATTGGTTCATCACAATATATAATCCTACCACGAGGAATAATAGAGATGGTGATGGCATATTAGGAATGTATGTATTTAAGAAATCGTATTGAGGATACGGTTATAACTGATCATGGAAAGGAATAAAAACAGATAGTTGAAGAAACGCAACCGTTAAGAGTGAGGATTTGTCGATGTGAGTAACGCGAACAAGCAACGGGACATTAGTATAAAAAAAAAAATTTATGATGAATCGGAAAGCTTGGCCGATGAATTACGAGGGGATAATCTAGCACGTATCTAAGCTCAACAAGTACAAGTAGGGATAGCCAAGATAGCATCGGAGGAGTCAATAAAAGAAAGCATTGTATTCGAGCAAGGGAGTTATCCGTTAATAAAGAAATGAGGAACGAAGAGGAAGGACGCTCGCAGAACGGCGAGTAGCCGTGGCGTGGCTAGTTAAACCACAGGAATGAAGACAGAATGAGAACGGAATACTAGTTGACTTGTGATCATATACATGAGGATTGAAGGTTGTACGACTCACACATGAATTTGATAAAGAGCTAAGAAAGAACAGGACGAAACTGACCAAACTATAGTATAAGTATATGGTAATCGAACAAAAATTCAATGAGGATCTTGAGGATCGGCGCACTACAACATTCGAGGATGAATGTTTTTAAGGGGGGAAGGATGTTACACCCCGTATCTTCGAAGAGCACTTATCAAATTTGAAGCATAAGTACGTTGAGATATGGTTAAGTAAAATCACTTTGGAATTTAAAGAGCAAGCATTATTAAGTATATTTAATGAGTGAAGGTTGTATATAAGGTATACCGGAAGGTTTTATAAGGAAATGAGTGGAAGAAATGGAGTAGTACGACTTTGGAGAAAGGATGGGTGAAGTTTTGTGTGAAACTTTTGGTCCAACTTGAGGGGCGAATATCTCTTAGCATATGAAGTGTTTTGAAGTGAAACAAAAGCCTAAAATGAAGTTCGTCGAGTCTAGTTTCCAACGCAACAAACCGCTCATCAATAGGACATCGGAGTAGAGAATTATGGACGTTACAAGTTTGGCGACGGAGCAAAAACGCGTGCTACGAGCTTGCTACGCGTTGCTACCGATGCCAAGTTGCGGCGATCTGCTACAGTGAACCTGACCGGAATTTGACCCCTATATAAAGGGTAATAACCCCCTTTTTTCATCAGATTTGTCCAGAAAATTCCAGAAATTTTAAGTGAGAGAGAGAGAATCAAAAAGTGAGCAATTTTCAAGTAGCGGAGTAGTGTTTTAGGTCCCGGGTAACGCATGGTTGTGATTCTAGTATTGTTTTGCGGTGGATTTTAGCGTGGATATTGAGGATATTTCTGTCTTAACAAGAAAAAAGGTATGAATCTTTCTCTTTTGGTATTATTTAAGGTTTATTCTCGGAGATAAAGTCGTTAAATAATTGTGTAGTAAGTTGGTTAGTTATGGAAGTTGGAAAACAGTGTGTGGGCTGTTTTATGGTACATATTGGTGTTGGAAATGATGTTATTGATGTTGGTATTGATGTTGTTGTTGTTGGTTGCTGAATTACGATTCTGGGCTAGGCATATAAATAGAGGAGATGTTGCCGAAATTTTTGCAAATTTTAGGAAGAATTATTTGAAGGCTTAGGATAAGTATATGATAATGGGCCTAATCATAGTATGAATGGTCTTATATGTAGACTTGCGGGCTCGGACGGATAAGCGTAGGTAGTTGGTGGCGGAATAGGTATGTTAAGGCTCGTCCCTTTCTTTCAAAGGCATGATTCCTATGGTATGATTTCATAAATGTTTTCATAACCTTCTTGTCTTCAAAAGCTAAAAGTCCATGGTTCTTAAAACATCTCATGATGTCAAGGATAGGAATGATTTTATGATGGTGACGACGATAATGATGATTTTGTATTTTAAGAACTCAAGTGTATAATTTCAAAGTGAGTATGAGAATGTGGAGCTACATCTAGATTTTCTCAATTTTATTCATTGATGATGACTCTACTTCTAAAGGCTCCAAAGTGTATGTAAAGTTACCCTTTCTTTCTTTATGGCATGAATTACATAAATCACGAGCGAACAACGAACATATATGACTCCAATGAACTCTAGTTCTCAATAGTGCTTGACATGATAGTTGTCTTTAATTCTCAAGTGTTGGTTCATTCTGATTATTCTATTGAGTCTCAGATGATGATTTAGTTTGCATATGGTTGCTCATGATATTCTACTCGTGCATACCGTTAATATATCATTCACCGAGTCCCGGGCCGGGTACGTAATCGTGCACAGTTTCATTGCATTGTTCACCGAGTCCCTCACTAGAGGGCCGGGTATGTATATTATATATTTCACCGAGTCCCATAATGGGCCGGGTACGGTATATGACTATTTCACCGAGTCCCT
The DNA here is from genome assembly GCF_029784015.1 of Lycium ferocissimum. Taxonomy (NCBI): domain Eukaryota; kingdom Viridiplantae; phylum Streptophyta; class Magnoliopsida; order Solanales; family Solanaceae; genus Lycium; species Lycium ferocissimum. The sequence continues at coordinate 14,761 of NW_026714648.1, read as the reverse complement.
CACTAGAGGGCCGGGTACGGTATATATATGATTATTTCACCGAGTCCCTCACTAGAGGGCCGGGTACGATATATTATATATGTATGCATGACTCATCTTATAAGGCACAGATGCATTGGTATCTTTGACTATCATACTCGTCTCTTGTCAACTTTTTGCTCAGTCATGATCTTCCTTATTGTACATCATGCTTTACATACTCGCACATTTTCGTACCGACCCCCCTTTCTTCGGGGTGCGTTTCATGCCCGCGAGTACATAGACTCGGTTTGGTGATCCTCCTTTGACATAGGCTTTGTTATATATATATATATACGATGTAGTTCCAGATGTTCGTATAGGGCTTGAGTCATTTTTGGTACGGATCCTTTGACATATATGGCCTTATATATACTCATAGAGGTCTAGTCATAGCATATGTGGGTTGTGTATATACGGTTTGATTTTCTCTCTATATTTCGGATGTACCTTTTGGATATTCCCGTTGAAAGTTAAAGATTCTTAAGAGCTTCTTATGAGAAAGAGATAAGATATGTTCTATGATAATGATGATGATGATGATTTTATTTCTAGAGATTCCAAAGCTTATGAATTGATGATATTATGAGCTTAATGATATTATTTTATGATTTCCTTGATGTTGTTCATTGTTTATTATCTCACCTTATGATACTAGTTCCTTCAAGGTGAGACCTAGTGATGATGGTTGTTCCATAATATAATCGGAGGTTACCGACCTTACGTCACTCCGATAGAGTTATAACTTTTACTTGAGCTCTCATGCATGCTTTATGTTACGTATATGTGAGATTACACCATGCCTAGTTGGCCGGGAAGACACCACTATGATGGGCGTAGCAGGAAGCTATGATGATAATTACACTATGCTTAGTTGGCTGGGCAGACACCACTAGTGGGCGGCATGAGATGGTTACCCTGGACGCGGGCTAATTATGTGTACACCGTACCTATATGATCAGGCAGTTTATATATTGTCACGGCCCAAATTTGGAGCGGCGTGACTGGCACTCGATGCCAAACTAGGCCCCGAGCGAACCACTCTAAATCTAAAACTCTACTAAGGCCTACCTGCACGCCGACAATATCAACCAGCCGGCGAGGCCGTAATCTAGATATATATAAACAAATGTTGTCTGTCTCGTTTGAACTGGGCACACACACACCTAAAATATATATACACAACTGAGCAAGCCGACGAGGCTGCTATGGAGGCTGAACAAAAAAAACTGAGAGCCAACATGGCTATATAATATCCCAACTACATACAATCGTCTGAGTACCTCTAGGGAACACGAGCACGAAAGGACGTGACAAGGCCCGTCACACCCATATATACATGTCAAAATAGCATACCACCAAAGGGACCGGCAGCCTCCGGACCAAGGGAGGCAAGTGGGTACCGACCGCCGCCGAGTGGAAGGCCTACCGAGTTGAATCGCCCGTCCGACTACCCGAACTGCGGGCATGAACACGCGCCGCCGTACAAAGGGACGTCGGTACGAATAATGTACCGAATATGTAAGGCAAGATAACAACTGAAATGAAATAACAAACTATACTCTGGATATTTCAAGAAAGCATTTGGAGGTGCTCTACCTGGGTTGCCTCTCATCCGAGGCAAGATAACATCACTCTATAGACATAACTTCATGACTCGAAGGTCAGGAATAGATAACATAACTCCATAAATAAGACTCCGTGACTCATAGGCTAGGTATAATCAACTCCATGACCCGTAGGTCAGGTTTAAGCAACTCCGTGACCCGTCGGTCAGGTATAATCAACTCTATGACCCGTAGGTCAGGTATGCGCATCTCCGTGACCCGGGCAACAACTCCATGAACCGTAGGCCAGGCGATAACTCCATGACCCGTAGGCCAGGCGTATACATATAATAATAACTCGAAGGCAACATAATAGCCTATAAACAACATATCCACTAATTATACCTCCGGACATTCAATCATCTCATATAACTAAACTATTCTTATACTAGCTCTTAACTAGAGAGGAGTACTACACTAGGGTTATGGTAACCCAAGTATAATCTTCGTGAATAGCAGACCTTTGTGTGAATAGTCAAAAAGGTCTCAATAGTAGGAATCTTAAGAAATGGAATCATCATCATTGTTACCATCATAGAAACATCCATCTTTAGCATCATAAGCACTTTGAGAATCGTGAGCTTCGGGCTTTTAGAAATAAGGATATTATAGAATCCATGTATGCGTTCATAGGAAAACGAATCATGCCTTTAGAAAGAAAGGAGGTAGCCTTAACATACCTGGAAGCTTACTTCTCGACTTTTCCAACTTACTCTCTATCTTGAAATCTACATAAGATCATTCGAAGTCCCGTAATCTACATATAAAGCCATTCATACTATTGTTAGGCTCATTATCATATGCTTGTCTTAAGCCTTCAAATTAAATCCTCTTAAAATTTGCCGAAATTTGGGCAGCATCTCCCCTGTTTATATCAATAGCCCAAAATCACAATACCAAAAAAACAACAACTACAACAAAGACCAACATTAACAACATCATTATCAATACTAAAATATTTCATAAAACATCCCACGCGATGTTTTTCCAATTTCTCAACCAACAACTTTGTTATACAACCATTTAATCACTCTATCTTCGTAAATAAACCAAAAGTAATATTAATAAGGAGAGATTCATACCTTATTTTTGTCAAAACAGCGATATCTTTAATATCCACCTAGAATCCACCGCAAAACCATACTAGAATCACATCTATGTGTTATCCGAGCTTCGATTAATACTCCGCCACTTGAAAATCACTCAAATTCTCAAATTTTTATGACATAATTGCCCTATATGTTGCTGAGCTTTAAAATCTGATTTTGGGTGAAAAATATGGGGTTTTGCCCCTTTTATAAGGTTCAAAAGTCAGGTCGGTGTCTGTAATCAATACCTGTAATCTATTTGATTAGTTGCAGGGTTCTAAATGGTTCTCAAAAATATATTTAAGATTCGGGTATCATCAGGTGAGAGTTAGGGAGAAGGATATTCCAAAGACGGCCTTCAAAACTAGATATGGTCATTTCGAATTTTGGGTAATGTCGTTCGGATTGACTAATGCACTGGAAGTGTTCATGGATTTGATGAATAATGTATTTAGGCCTTTTCTAGATTCATATGTTATTGTGTTTATCGACGATATCCTGGTATATTCTCGGTCCGAGGTAGAACATGCAGATCATTTACGTACTGTCCTTAGAGTTCTTCAGACTCAGGAGCTATATGGAAAATTTTCCAAATATGAGTTTTGGTTAAATTCTGTGACTTTTCTGGGGCATATTATTTTACCTGATGGCATTCGGGTGGATACCCAGAAGATTGAAGTGGTAAAGACTTGGCCGAGACCTACTACACCTACGGAGGTTCGTAGTTTTCTAGGCCTAGCAGGTTATTACAGAATATTTGTAGAAGGCTTTTCTTCTATTTCTGCTCCATTGACAAAACTGACTCAGAAATCATCTAAATTTCAATGGACGGATGCTTTTGAGCGCAGTTTTTAGAAATTGAAGGATAGGCTGACTTCAGCCTCGGTTCGGACACTCCCAGAAGGACCGGAGGGCTATGTGGTATATTGTGATGCTTCAAGCGTGGGGTTAGGCTGTGTGTTGATGCAGCATGGTAAAGTTATTGCTTATGCTTATAGGCAGTTGTGAAAACACCAGAAAAAACTATCCAAACCCATGATCTAGAGTTAGCTACTGTGATTCATGCATTGAAAATGTGAAGACATTATTTGTATGGTGTTCATGTTGATATTTATACGGATCATGAAAGTCTTCAGTATATTTTCAAGCAAAAAGAGTTGAAATTGCGGCAAAGGCGATAGTTGGAGCTGTTGAAAGATTATGATGTTAGCATTCTGTATCATCCAGGGAAAGCGAACGTCGTAGCTGATGCTCTTAGTCATAGATCTGTGGGAAGATTTTGTGATGTTTAGCCAGGAAAGAGGGAGTTAGATCGTGAGCTTCAACAGTTAGCTAGCCTAAGAGTTCGGGTAATGGACTCGGGTAACATGGGAGTTACTATTCAGAATTCAGCTGTTTGGCCACTAGTAGTTGAGGTGAAACAACGCCAGTATGAGGATCCCATATTAGTTCATTACAGAAATACACTTCCTCAGAAGAAGAAGTCATCTTTTGAAATTTCTATAGATAGAGTTCTCAGGTGTCAAGGTAGATTATGTGTTCCTGATGTAGCAGGATTACATCACCAGATTTTAGAGGAAGCCTATTGTTTCCGTTATTCTATTCACCCAAAATTAAAATTAATAAAAATGTATCATGATCTTAAATCCATATATTGGTGGAACGGAATGAAGAAACACATAGCGGGATTCATAGCTCAATGTCCTAACTATCAGCAGGTAAATATTGAGCATCAGAAGCCCGGTGGATTGTTGCAAGCTATGAAAATTCTGACTTGGAAGTGGGAAGTGATTAATATGGATTTTGTTGCAGGCTTACCTCGTTCTCAACGGAAGTATGATTCCATATGGGTAATTGTTGATAAACTAACGAAGTCAGCTCATTTTCTACCAGTTAGAACTACATGCGCAACTGATGATTATGCGAAGCTTTATATCAAAGAAATAGTACGAATCCATGGTGTTCAAGTATCTATTATTTCTGATCGAGGGACACAGTTTATAGCTAACTTCTGGAAGTCTTTCCAAGAAGGTTTGGGGACTCAGGTAAGTCTTAGTACAGCAATTCATCCACAGACTGATGGACAAGCGGAGCGCACCATCCAGATTCTTGAGGATATGTTACGGGCATGTGTGTTAGATATTGGAGGCAGTTGGGATGATCACTCACTGCTTATAGAGTTCGCGTATAATAGTAGTTATCATTCCAGCATCCAAATGGCCCCATATGAGGCTTTATATGGGTGCAAGTGTAGATCACCAATTAGGTGGTTCGAAGTGGGAGAAACTAAGCTAACAGGACCAGACGTGATCCAGCAAGTCGTGGAAAAGGTCAAGCTTATTCAGGATCGATTATTAACAGCTCAGACTCGTCAGAAATCTTATGCAGATAATCGTCGACGAGACTTAGAGTTTCAAGTGAATGACTGGGTATTCTTGAAGGTGTCACCAATGAAAGGCGTCATGAGATTTGGCAAAAAGGGCATGCTTAGCCATCGGTATATTGGGCCTTACAAGATTATACACAAGGTAGGCCAGGTGGCTTATGAGTTAGATCTACCTTCGGATTTGGAGCCAGTCCATCCGGTTTTCTATGTATTGATGCTTCGTAAGTACATTGGAGATCCCTCTAGAATTTTACCTGTAGATGACGTCCAAGTCACCGAGCAATTAGCCTACAAAGAAGTTTCCATTGCAATTCTAGATAGGCAAGTTCGAAGATTAAGAATCAAAGATGTAGCTTCAGTTAAAGTTTTATGGAGGAATGATAATAGGAAAGAAATGACTTGGAAAGCTGAGAAAGATATGAAGTTTAGGTATCCACATTTATTTCCACCCCCAGAGGAGATTCAGAAAGAGGCACCATTGTCTTCAGGTATGTAATGCTTTCTTTCGATAATTTCTTGGTCGTGTGTGGCCATTATTGTTGTTGTTGTTGTAGCCACGTGAGGCGATATATATTTGGGTTATTGTGACAGGATGTAGTGACATATTATTGGGGAAACTCTAGTGAAATTTTTATAGAATTCCTAAGAGCCTAACATTTGAGGACGAAGGGGGGGGGGGGGTTGGGGAGGGGGGAATGTTACATCTTGGAAATTTCATGTTGTTTGCATTATGAGTAAACTAGGGCAAGCCTAAAGTGCATATGAAGCCCTTTTAAGGTTAAGGATGTTATCTAATAATTCCAAGTGTGTGCCTTAAGGTTTCAGAGTCATATGTAGCGAAGGAAGTAAGTTCGTTGAAGGAATTGGAAATTTGAATCATGTTTTGGGAAGGTTTCATATAATTTGAGTTATGCATTATGTAGTAATGCCTTGAGGGGGGAGATATAGGGCCCCTTAGATGGTTAATGAAGTATTATACAAGTGCCAAGAAGGTTCCATAAGGATTAGAAGTCAAACGAATCGGAAAGAACACATTTTCGCGAAACCGAGGAGAAATGGGCGATATGCGGCCGCATACTCAGTATGTTGGGCCACATATTGGCCGTAAACTCCCTATTTTGGGTAAGCTTTATTACCAACACCACCCCCATGTTGTGTAGGGAGTATGCGGCCGCATACTCAGTGTGTCAACACGGAGCGGTGGGGCGAATTGGACACCTTTTTAAACCCCAAAGGACCCCATTCTTCACATTAACTTTCCATACTTATTTCCCCACATTAAAATAAGGTTCTTGAGAGTTCTTGAAGGTTCCCCAATGTTCTGAACCTTTCTATATCATCAAGAGAGAAGATCAACATCAAAACCCCAAAGCTAATCCATAGAAGGTGATGGTTCTTACTTCTCTTCAAAGTTGTGATGAACTTGGTCTTGAAAAGAGTTGATAAAGGTGAAGTTCCTCTAATATAAGGTATGTTTTTCCTATTATTTACATGATGGAGTTGATGTAAAGGTTTAGAAATTCTTGGAAAGGAAAAGAATTAAAGTGGAGAAGTTATAAGTGTTGAAGTGAAGAAGATGATTATGAGATGAACTTGAAAAGGGATTTTTGGATAAACTTGAGATTAAATTGAATGTAACGCCTTGATTATGGTATTGTGGATGTTGTTATTGTTATTTGGGATTTTTTTTTGTGATATGGTGAAAGTTGACAAAATAGGAGAAATGTTGCCCAAATTTCGTTAGTTCGTTAATTGCACTAGTTTGAACTTAAGAGTGTTTTCAAGACTTAACATTAGTGTGAATCCTCTTGAATGTAGATTTTGCGGACTTTGGGGGAGAACGTCATAGTTGTCACGACCCAACCCCGTAGGCCGTGACTAGTGCCCGAGCTGGGCACCCAGACATAACCATTAATCAGAAACCGGATACAAATAGCTTACATATATACAAAGGTCAGACATCAGACCATAGCTGACATAATCAGATCTTATACAGACAGACAAATGATACGTCACCCCAAGCTGTTACAAATACATATATATATACATACCGCGGTCACAACTTTCAGCGGATGGTATCATCCACAAGCTTGAAGGCCGTCATCATTATACGGGGGACGTCCCGAACACGGATCACACCGACACAACGAGCAAGAACCACCCATAACCCACACATATGTCTACGGACCTCTAAGAGTCGTAACAATCATATGACGGGACGGGCCCCGCCGTACCCCCGAACGTACATATACATATGTATAATAACAAAATCGGTCCAAAGTATAGGCTCGGAACAAGGGAGCGCTCCAAGACACCGAACAGAGTCCTAAGCTGGTGGATCACCCAAATAAGTATTCGTACCGCGTGGCATGAAACGCAGCCCCCGAAGAAAGGGCCGACGGAATATGTACCGAGTATGCAAAGCATGGAATATAGTAAACGGGATCATAATAAAAACCAGAAGTACGTAAAGGAAACGCAATGTCCGGAATATAAAAATGCTTACTCATAAAAACATAAATCATGCATGGGGCTCTTGAGAATATGGTCGCCCGCCCGTCGTTGGCGCCATAACACAAGATCACACCAGAAGGTTTCATATCTCCGTAACCCGACATATCCCCATAACACATCATAGCACTCCATACGCCATAACACAAGATAACACCCAAATATAAACGGAACCCGGCCCTCTAGCGAGGAGCCTGGTGAACCGTAACACGAGATCACACCGGAAAATAACATAGTGCGCACGATACATAACCTGACCGGGATTCGGTGAAAGAGGTAACAACCATATGCACGAGCGAGTTGTGAGCAACTATATGCGCTTTAAAACATTTTCAAAGACTCGATAGAATAATCAAAGTGAACCATCATTTAAAAACCAAGTCGATAGTCAAATCAAGTTTCTTCCGAGTGTCGTCGAAAATGTATCAAATAGGACATTAGGACTCATAGATACGCATCCAACCATATGAAATAGCTTATAGAAATTAAGGGCATAATCGTCATTACAAACTCGAGAGAAGTAAGTGATCGACGCTCGAGAGTTAAGACGATAGTCACAACGAATCCCTTCAAGGGTCGTTAAGATTACACAAAGGAAAGTCTCGGGGCCACGGACGAGTATCAAAAAACCGATCCGGGTCCATCTACGTAAGTTGGAGACCTTATTCATTATAGAATCTCCCACGAACGTTTCGAAGCGATCCGAGCTCATCTATGAAAGTTACGGTCGTTCGTAGTTGCAGATCTTTCAAAAACAACATTCTTTATACAACATTGGTAATCCAATCATAGAAGACTTAAGAACCATAATTTGACCATGTTAAAATTGCCAACATTAAGGAGTGAATAAGGATCGTAGTCAAGCTCGGATCTTAGGAATAAAGAGGTTACCCGAGACTCATGTCATAGCCTATTTACAATTAGGACATGCCAAAAGAAAGATAGGTTAGCTTTACATACCTTGTCCGCTTCCTAAGCTAATCCAAATTTAAGTCTTGGCTTCCCAAATCTACAACAACATTATTAGATACCAAACATTAGCCATAGGCACTCCGAATTCAATTCTAGGCTAGCACTTTATCTACAGAAATTTGGGCAGCATTTCCCCTCAAATTCAACAACCCCGAGAATTCAACTCGGCCAAATCTTCAACAACAATCCCAACAACCATACCAACAACATCAACAATCAATTCAGAATGCATTCTAACGTCAATAACGCTTTTCTACATAATTCGACAACATTCCATTTATATTCAAATTAACTACATATGATCAAGCCAACACCAATGCTTATACATTCAAATACTAATCCGAAACCTTTTAAACGATATTCATGAACACTTTAAACAATTCACACAAGCAATCCAACCAATGGGCAACATGACCCGAAACCTCTCAAATTCCATAAGAACAACGACAACACATTTCTTTTTTTCAAATTCATTAGCTACACCACGATCCACACATTGACAACATAATTCTCATAAATTCAAGAAACTATGCCAAAATCACATTAACTTTTACAACAACCCACAAACAATTACAACTTCAATTTAAATCACTAAACCTTCATCTTCATCATATAATCCACAACAACCATCAACTAATACACTAAATAAAATTAGTCCATCATAGTCTACCAAAACAGCCCCTGATACGGCCACACTTCAACACACAACATATCATGATTTCCATCCATTTTTTTCACACTACAACACATTCAAAACATCCATAATACGTATAATTCCAACCATTTAACCCACATAAAAGCCCTTAATCCATAAATCTCAACAAAATAACAAACTAGTTTATAATGCTATTTTCTCCGTTCTAATCCGTTAAAACTCTAATTAAACTTGTTAACAATGAAAAAGGGACCTTAGTCTTACCTTAAGTATGCAGCCAACACGTCACCCTCTTCTTCTTGGCTGATTTTTAGCCTAAATTGAAGGCAACGCAACGTGCAACACTTTTCTCTTCATGAGCTTCGCGATTCGGGGCTTAGATTGTGGTCAAAATTTAGTTTCTCTCTCTACCTCTCTCTCTCTCTCTCTCCATCTCGAAAATTCTGGACGTTTTGGTCTGAAAAAATGAAGGAGAAAGCTGAAAATTTCACTTAAATGGCATGGGTATTGGGCACGACCCGACTTGGAATCGGGTTGGGCCGAATCCACTGTTTAGCTCGACCTTTCTACTTTAAAATATTCATATCTCCTTATCCCGATGTCACCTGTGGACCCACGACCTATGGTTGGAAAGCTAATTCAATTATCTACAACTTCTATCTTTGGTATTTTTCCAAATTCCAAACTTATAATACCGTTTCTGCCCCTCAAAGTCAGATCACCCGAAAACGTTACTTAAAAATATTTGCTTGGAGGACTTCCACTTTGATTTGGCTCAAGGGTCCTTCTTGAGTTGTGTTTAAATTCACATATATTATTCATATAACTTGTCATATGTCAAAAAAAAAAATCTTGACATGTGGACCCCGCACACCGCCTTATGAATAATCCAACGTACAAAAAAATACGGATATAACATTAAAAGTCTCAACCTCGTATCCCGAAATAGTCCGTCCTTAACTTTCCATGGTTAGCTCGGAATGTCCCAATGTGCAAAATACGGGATATAACATCCTCCCCTTTAGAACATTCGTCCTCGAATGTTAAAATAACACTACGGTCTTATAAATGCTTCGGGGAGGGTCCTTTTATGGCTATCACGTACGCTTCATTCATCAATCAAGATAAACAAATGAGGAATTTAGATTACTTGTATACATAGGAAATAAGTGGGGATACCTATTCTTCCTCTTCCTTGCCGAACTCGTAACACCGTTCAAGGGTGACACTTTCGTAAATACCCAATTGCCGATGTAACTCAGGACGCATCGATCGTCGATCATCCGCATATGACTTCCGTCGACTCAAACTGCTAATAACCGTTCCCCGAGCGAGTTTCACTTTGTCGGCGCTAGCCGGATCATATCTAGGTCAACTAATTTAGTTCCATCAACATCAACTAGCCATCGGTGACCTGCACTTCTTGCCGTACGCAGCCTCATACGGCCATCCGGATGCCGAATGGTAGCTATTATTATAGGCAAGGCTCTATAAGTGGCACCGATCATCCCCGGTCATCTCTGTCACACCCGATCTCACTAAAAGTGTGATGGGCACCGACCCGAAACCGGAGGGAGCCGAGCGAACCCACGACTCTTTCACGTACTAATTTTTTTTTTTTTGAAATCTCTACGCCAAGTATACATAACACGGCGTCGCTGAAATGTTCCTTCGTTGCTTTAGAATCAAATAAAATATGTAACTATACAGAACTTGTATCGTAGTACAAACTGACTCCTGAAACCCACGACTCTGTCTGCAAAGTCTCTAACTCCAAACAAGACATCATGGCATAGCACGCAAACTCGGCGACACCCCGTAACAAATGGAGTTTTCCAGCTTCGCCGAACATCTTCTATCCTCGGCTTCTATCCGTCCGGTGTACCGGCGGGCATGAACGCAGCCCGAAGAAGAGGGGTCGCACGAGCAATGTACCGAGTATAAGACATGAACAAGAACAACATAGTAAGAGTCGTAGAGCATATCATGAGGAGCCGTATTCCGTACATATGGAACATATCACGTGTAAAACGGTAACAACGTGCGAGTAATAACTTTATGGAACATAGACGGTATCATAGGATAAAGGAGTAACTTTGTACATGTGAGTGCCACTCGGGGCGGAGGCCATGCATGCCTAGCTTTTTTTTCCTTTTTCGAACACGGTGTTTTTATTTTTGTACATAGAAAACGGTATACTTTTCGGAAAAACGGTACTTTTACTCACAATACGGACGCCGGGTCCATCGCTCTCCCACCCCCTCCCCAACAAGTCCCAAATATATCACATTATATATATATATATCACATAAACGTACGCCGCGTACGGCTCTCCCATATCCCGCGTCCGGGCATCCCGCGTCCGGATGATAAGCGGCGAATCGGGTGGACACGCTTTCCTCCCCATTCCCCACATATCATTCAATATCATGCATCATATACATTTATTATATAAACAGCATGCGTGGGAGCCCAAGGAAAGTTGCGTGTCTCTCGGAGTGACGTAAGGTCGGTAACCTTCGATTACATTATGGATTAACCTAGATCTCTTTGTCTCACCTTGAAGGAACGAGTATTTTTTAAGGCGAGACTATCAATGGAGAGTAACTTCATAAGAAACCATAGGACAGATCATAAGGCATCATTTCGTTTACTTTAAAACCTTTGAAAATAGTCATTATTCAAAAAAATGGCTTAACAGTTCGTATCGTCCTATTCGTAGTAAAAACATATCCTTGGCATTCTCATCATAGACTTCTTCTCTCCTCTGGCATCATCGTTATCATTATAGAACCATAGTCATCGTTTTAGCCATTAAGACTTTCAATATTGTAAAACTTGGTTTGGGAGAAAAAGGAATATTTTGGAAAACATTTGTAAACCCTTTGGGGAAGGTAAATCATGCCTTGGAATCGAGGGATTGGTTAAAACAACTATTATTCAGTAATCGGAGTGATGTTCAGAGGTTTTCTCAAATTATAGTACGGAAATAAACCAAGTGGAGCCATATGAGGAAATTAGGGAATAGTGGGCCCACCTCGAGTCAAATGAGGCGGCGTACACAATTTACGTATAATACGTTTCATGACATGACCTGTGAGAGTTTTAGGGTAAACGGATCCTATTTATGCAAGTTCTAGGTATTTAGACCTTTCTTTCAACCATTCATAGACATTTACTTCAATCTTACTGAATGAATAGTAGCTAATTTTCAATCTCGGATTTCTTGGAAAGGGATTGTCCCCGAGGCCCGTGTTCAAGCCTACTATGTCTAAGACATGCCAAAGAAGGAAAGTGAAGTCTTACATACCTTTTTCCGCTTCTTACGCTCCTCCAAATTCTCGTTCCAAATCCATCAAAATCTACAAATTGGTCACATTTACCAAATGTTAATTAGAGTCCTTAAGAATCCGAATCTTGAATCAACGTTTGTCTACAGAAATTTCGGCAGCATTTCCCCTGTAAATGCGCCATCCCCGAGATCCTAACTCGGCCAACTCAAATCCACAACAATCCGAGAATGGAACTCGGCCACAATATCAACAACAATGCCAACAATCTTGCTAACAACATTCCATTCACATTCAATTCAATTCGATTCAATTTACATAATGTTCCAACAACTTAATCTACATGCTACTTCATCCAACACCTTCCAATTTCAACAAAAACAATAACGACTTAATTCTTTCTTTCCAACCCATAAACTATATCAACAATTCTATATGTTAGCAACATCATTTTCATCAATACAAGAAGCTATATTGAATTCACATTATCTTGCAAAATCACCCCACAAACAACTACGACTCCAACTTGAGTTATTTAACCTTCATTTTCATCACCTAACCCACAATAAACAACAACCAAATATTACATAAAATTGGTTTAACATGGCAGCCCCCCACACGGCCTATCTTGAACATGCATAATTTCCATGAAGTCCATTCATTTCAACATGCCAAACATACACAAACCATCTATAATACATACTCCAAACATGCTAAATAAGTTAGTTTTTCACTTCTATATTATGCTACATATACACGGCCACAACCTCCATTCCACAACTTCATGAATTTCATCCGTTTCAACATAGCACAACACACACAACCATCCATAAAACATGTAGAAAAGGATAGAATCTTACCTTATCCACCAACTTCCTTTTCTCGGCTAGAAGTTGTCCTAGCAACAACGAAAGATTTCCTCGTTCCAACAACTACTCCACGTCGACGAGGACCTTCTAATTAGTAGGAAATCATGGAGAGAACAATTTTTTTTGATCAACTCCAAGGGGCTGGTTCGGCCAGCCCCTCCCCTTGGCGCCGTCTTGTCCTTCTCTTTCTTTTTCTCTCTTTCTCTTTGATTTTTCTAGAATGAAAATGGCAAGTTGTCTTGCCTTTCAGAAGATTTCACACATATATATATATAATTGCATGCACATGGCCGGTCATGTGCATGCTCCTCCTTTCTTTCTTTCTTTTTTTTTTTTTCTACACTTTTCTTCAATTTTCTAGATTTTTCTTTAAATTCCAAAAGATGAATGATTCCTTGACTTAGTCAACCTTTGCCCACATATGCATGTCTTGCAATATAAAATAACACATGGCCTCTCATTTTCCTTATTCCAAGTTTGCCCTTAAATTTCCATGACAATGATATTTGCAAGCGACTCGCGCATTCAACAAAACCGGAAACTAGCCTTATCCTTAACGTTCCGCCAATTAACTCGGACCATCCAAATGTGCAAAAATGCGAGGTGTAACAGTCTCTAAAATTAAGAACGCAGGCCCACAACATATCCCTTAGCGTCTGAATAGGTACGGATCATTCCGTCGATGCGAGGTTGACATACTGTATCGAGATTCACTTGTGATTCAATGGTCAGCGTTATTAATCCTTACCTCCTTGTCACTATTTTACCTTTGCATTCCAGGTGCTCACTCAACCTGACTTTGTTGCTAATGGGTATAATGGTTATGTCCCTTAATTATTCCTCCTGGTTCCTTCCCAGGACTACTTCCGTCGGTCCAAAGTATGCATATACGAAATGGTTCTGCACCCTTCGCTATCCTTCACAAAAGACAACTACGCCATGGCAACTCATAGTTCCCGAGTTCAAACTAAATCCTTGGGCCACAATTATTCCTTTAGTTTTCTGCCACAATTGTTCCTTTAACCTCTATCTCTCAAATCTTACAATACAACCCAAAAGCATAGAGTTACGGAAGTTCTTACTCTTTCGCTTTTCCCCGATATTTTGGTCACTTTACCTACCATCTACTCACTTTCTTTTCCAAATATCATTATATTAGAACTTTCCAAGCTCAACCTTGTAGTGAAAAACAGCATCAACTTGCCTTACAACATTTGTGCCATTTTTGTCACTCGAACTTCGTTACCCCGTCCGATTAATGCCTTTTTCCATGCGCTCGGCAACGTCGATTCTTTTATCATACCCGCCGATATAGCCATGTATGGGATATCAACCGACGATACAAAGCAACCCTCTTTTTCCAAA